>NC_091169.1:3158620-3401120 GCF_040958095.1 Procambarus clarkii
CGTATAAAGATGTTGCTTCCAATACAAATGATAAAAATCAATGTGTTTTCATTAAATTAACTAAAATGTCCTGATTTTCGGTTTATATTACCGATGGAAGATGTACACTAAAAGTGTTCTAATCCGGCTGAACGTCGATATATGCAATAAAAACAGAACTTCTCCCTTTTTCAATATCTTACTTAGTATTTTAACGAGATACAATCTGGTGTTTGAAAATGAAGTATTTAAGGTTATTTTCTAATCAATTATGTGCTTGCATCATTTTTATCGTATATTAATGAATTAATAACAATAAACTGAAAATTCAAAAAACGTGGAAAAACGGCAAAATGTTGCCTAATTCGATGATATTTGTTTAAATCACATAAAGGAAAAGGGGATGATAAAGGTCAAAATATTGCTAAATTCGAATGATTTTTGGTACAAAACAAAATGCAAGAAAACTTGCTTAAAATGCAAAATTTGCGAAATTCTGAGATATGAAGGCCAAATCACATATCGTGAGAAAACATGAAGTAGTATCGAAATATTGGTAAAAACTAATATATATACGTAAAATCACACTACATGAATAACGTGAAAAAAGGTCACTATATTACCATATTTGAGGATTTTAACTTCAAATCATAGAGCGAGGTTTCGTATTATTCAGATCCAAGAAAAAAACATGACAATGTTGTTTCAAATACCAAATTGAAAAAAATCAATGTGTTTTCATTAGAATTAACTAAATATTTCTGATTTTCCGTTTATATTACCGATGGAAAATGTACACGTAAAACCGCTGTAATCCGCCTGAAACGTCGATATATGCAATAAAAACAGAACTTCTCCCCTTTCAATATCTTACTCAGTATTTTAACGAGAAACAAATAGTGATTGAAAGATTAAGTGTTTAAGGTTAATTTCTAATCAATTATGCGTTTGCATCATTTTTATCGTATATTTAATGAATTTAATAGCAATAAACTGAAAATTCACAAAAACGTGGCAAAACAGCAAAATATTGCCTAATTCGATGATATTTTGTTTGATATCACATAAAGGAAAACGGGGATGATAAACGTCAAAATATTGCTGAATTCGATGATTTTTAGTACGAAACAAAATGCAAGAAAACTTGCTTAAAATGCAATATTATGCGAAAATCTGAGATTTGAAGGCCAAATCACATATCGTGATACTATCATGAAATAGTATCGAAATATTGGTAAAATGAATATATTTACGTAATATCAAACTACATGAAAAACGTGAAAAAAGTCATTATTATACCAAATTTGACGATTTTAACTTCGAATCATAAGCGACGTTTCGTATTTTTAGACCCTAGAAAAGACGTATAAAGATGTTGCTTCCAATACAAATGATAAAAATCAATGTGTTTTCATTAAAATTAACTAAAATGTTCCTGATTTTCGGTTTATATTACCGATGGAAGATGTACACGTAAAAGTGTTCTAATCCGGCTGAACGTCGATATATGCAATAAAAACAGAACTTCTCCCTTTTTCAATATCTTACTCTAGTATTTTAACGAGATACAATCTGGTGTTTGAAAATGAAGTATTTAAGGTTATTTTCTAATCAATTATGTGCTTGCATCATTTTTATCGTATATTTAATGAATTAATAACAATAAACTGAAAATTCAAAAAACGTGGAAAAACGGCAAAATATTGCCTAATTCGATGATATTTTTGTTTAAATCACATAAAGGAAAGGGGATGATAAAGGTCAAAATATTGCTAAATTCGATGATTTTTGGTACAAAACAAAATGCAAGAAAACTTGCTTAAAATGCAAAATTTGCGAAATTCTGAGATATGAAGGCCAAATCACATATCGTGAGAAAAACATGAAGTAGTATCGAAATATTGGTAAAAACTAATATATACGTAAAATCACACTACATGAATAACGTGAAAAAGTTCACTATATTACCATATTTGAGGATTTTAACTTCAAATCATAGAGCGAGGTTTCGTATTATTCAGATCCAAGAAAAAACATGACAATGTTGTTTCAAATACAAATGAAAAAAAATCAATGTGTTTTCATTAGAATTAACTAAAATATTTCTGATTTTCCGTTTATATTACCGATGGAAAATGTACACGTAAAACCGCTGTAATCCGCCTGAAACGTCGATATATGCAATAAAAACAGAACTTCTCCCCTTTCCAATATCTTACTCAGTATTTTAACGAGAAACAAATAGTTGATTGAAAGAGAAGTGTTTAAGGTTAATTTCTAATCAATTATGTGTTTGCATCATTTTTATCGTATATTTAATGAATTAATAGCAATAAACTGAAAATTCACAAAAACGTGGCAAAACAGCAAAATATTGACTAATTCGATGATATTTTGTTTATATCACATAAGGAAACGGGGATGATAAACGTCAAAATATTGCTGAATTCGATGATTTTTAGTACGAAACAAAATGCAAGAAAACTTGCTTAAAATGCAATATTATGCGAAAATCTGAGATTTGAAGGCCAAATCACATATCGTGATACTATATGAAATAGTATCGAAATATTGGTAAAAATGAATATATTTACGTAATATCAAACTACATGAAAAACGTGAAAAAAGTCATTATTATACCAATTTGACGATTTTAACTTCGAATCATAAAGCGACGTTTCGTATTTTTTAGACCCTAGAAAAGACGTATAAAGATGTTGCTTCCAATACAAATGATAAAAATCAATGTGTTTTCATTAAAATTAACTAAAATGTCCTGATTTTCGTTTATATTACCGATGGAAGATGTACACATAAAAGTGTTCTAATCCGGCTGAACGTCGATATATGCAATAAAAAACAGAACTTCTCCCCTTTTTCAATATCTTACTTAGTATTTTAACGAGATACAATCTGGTGTTTGAAAATGAAGTATTTAAGGTTATTTTCTAATCAATTATGTGCTTGCATCATTTTTATCGTATATATAATGAATTAATAACAATAAACTGAAAATTCAAAAACGTGGAAAAACGGCAAAATATTGCCTAATTCGATGATATTTTGTTTAAATCACATAAAGGAAAAGGGGATGATAAAGGTCAAAATATTGCTAAATTCGATGATTTTTGGTACAAAACAAAATGCAAGAAAACTTGCTTAAAATGCAAATTTGCGAAATTCTGAGATATGAAGGCCAAATCACATATTGTGAGAAAACATGAAGTAGTATCGAAATATTGGTAAAAACTAATATATATACGTAAAATCACACTACATGAATAACGTGAAAAAAGTCACTATATTACCATATTTGAGGATTTTAACTTCAAATCATAGAGCGAGGTTTCGTATTATTCAGATCCAAGAAAAAACATGACAATGTTGTTTCAAATACAAATGAAAAAAATCAATGTGTTTTCATTAGAATTAACTAAAATATTTCTGATTTTCCGGTTTATATTACCGATGGAAAATGTACACGTAAAACCGCTGTAATCCGCCTGAAACGTCGATATATGCAATAAAAACAGAACTTCTCCCCTTTCCAATATCTAACTCATGTATTTTAACGAGAAACAAATAGTTGATTGAAAATGAATTGTTTAAGGTTAATTTCTAATCAATTATGTGTTTTCATCATTTTTATCGTATATTTAATGAATTTAATAGCAATAAACTGAAAATTCACAAAACGTGGAAAAACAGCAAAATATTGCCTAATTCGATGATATTTTGTTTATATCAAATAATGGAAAAGGGGATGATAAACGTCAAAATATTGCTGAATTCGATGATTATTAGTATGAAACAAAATGCAAGAAAACTTGCTTAAAATGCAATATTAAGCGAAAATCTGAGATTTGAAGGCAAATCACATATCGTGATACTACATGAAATAGTATCGAAATATTGGTAAAAATGAATATATTTACGTAATATCAAACTACATGAAAAACGTAAAAAAGTCATTATTATGCCAAATTTGAGTATTTTAACCTTCGAATCATAGAGCGACGTTTCGTATTTTTTAGACCCTAGAAAAGACGTATAAAGATGTTGCTTCCAATACAAATAATAAAAATCAATGTGTTTTCATTAAAATTAACTAAAATGTTCCTGATTTTCGGTTTATATTACCGATGGAAGATGTACACGTAAAAGTGTTCTAATCCGGCTGAACGTCCGATATATGCAATAAAAACAGAACTTCTCCCTTTTTCAATATCTTACTCAGTATTTTAACGAGATACAATCTGGTGTTTGAAATGAAGCATTTAAGGTTATTTTCTAATCAATTATGTGCTTGCATCATTTTTATCGTATATTTAATGAATTAATAACAATAAACTGAAAATTCAAAAAACGTGGAAAAACGGCAAAATGTTGCCTAATTCGATGATATTTTGTTTAAATCACATAAAGGAAAAGGGGATGATAAAGGTCAAAATATTGCTAAATTCGATGATTTTTGGTACAAAACAAAATGCAAGAAAACTTGCTTAAAATGCAAAATTTGCGAAATTCTGAGATATGAAGGCCAAATCACATATCGTGAGAAAACATGAAGTAGTATCGAAATATTGGTAAAAACTAATATATATACGTAAAATCACACTACATGAATAACGTGAAAAAAGTCACTATATTACCATATTTGAGGATTTTAACTTCAAATCATAGAGCGAGGTTTCGTATTATTCAGATCCAAGAAAAAACATGACAATGTTGTTTCAAATACAAATGAAAAAAATCAATGTGTTTCATTAGAATTAACTAAAATATTTCTGATTTTCCGTTTATATTACCGATGGAAAATGTACACGTAAAACCGCTGTAATCCGCCTGAAACGTCGATATATGCAATAAAAACAGAACTTCTCCCCTTTCCAATATCTTACTCAGTATTTTAACGAGAAACAAATAGTTGATTGAAAGAGAAGTGTTTAAGGTTAATTTCTAATCAATTATGTGTTTGCATCATTTTTATCGTATATTTAATGAATTAATAGCAATAAACTGAAATTCACAAAAACGTGGCAAAACAGCAAAATATTGACTAATTCGATGATATTTTGTTTATATCACATAAAGGAAACGGGGATGATAAACGTCAAAATATTGCTGAATTCGATGATTTTTAGTACGAAACAAAATGCAAGAAAACTTGCTTAAAATGCAATATTATGCGAAAATCTGAGATTTGAAGGCCAAATCACATATCGTGATACTATATGAAATAGTATCGAAATATTGATAAAAATGAATATATTTACGTAATATCAAACTACATGAAAAACGTGAAAAAAGTCATTATTATACCAAATTTGACGATTTTAACTTCGAATCATAAAGCGACGTTTCGTATTTTTTAGACCCTAGAAAGACGTATAAAGATGTTGCTTCCAATACAAATGATAAAAATCAATGTGTTTTCATTAAAATTAACTAAAATGTCCTGATTTTCGGTTTATATTACCGATGGAAGATGTACACATAAAAGTGTTCTAATCCGGCTGAACGTCGATATATGCAATAAAAACAGAACTTCTCCCTTTTTTCAATATCTTACTTAGTATTTTAACGAGATACAATCTGGTGTTTGAAAATGAAGTATTTAAGGTTATTTTTCTAATCAATTATGTGCTTGCATCATTTTTATCGTATATATAATGAATTAATAACAATAAACTGAAAATTCAAAAAACGTGGAAAAACGGCAAAATATTGCCTAATTCGATGATATTTTGTTTAAATCACATAAAGGAAAAGGGGATGATAAAGGTCAAAATATTGCTAAATTCGATGATTTTTGTACAAAACAAAATGCAAGAAACTTGCTTAAAATGCAAAATTTGCGAAATTCTGAGATATGAAGGCCAAATCACATATCGTGAGAAAACATGAAGTAGTATCGAAATATTGGTAAAAACTAATATATATACGTAAAATCACACTACATGAATAACGTGAAAAAAGTCACTATATTACCATATTTGAGGATTTTAACTTCAAATCATAGAGCGAGGTTTCGTATTATTCAGATCCAAGAAAAAACATGACAATGTTGTTTCAAATACAAATGAAAAAAATCAATGTGTTTTCATTAGAATTAACTAAAATATTTCTGATTTTCCGTTTATATTACCGATGGAAAATGTACACGTAAAACCGCTGTAATCCGCCTGAAACGTCGATATATGCAATAAAAACAGAACTTCTCCCCTTTCCAATATCTTACTCAGTATTTTAACGAGAAACAAATAGTTGATTGAAAGAGAAGTGTTTAAGGTTAATTTCTAATCAATTATGTGTTTGCATCATTTTTATCGTATATTTAATGAATTAATAGCAATAACTGAAAATTCACAAAAACGTGGCAAAACAGCAAATATTGACTAATTCGATGATATTTTGTTTATATCACATAAAGGAAACGGGATGATAAACGTCAAAATATTGCTGAATTCGATGATTTTTAGTACGAAACAAAATGCAAGAAAACTTGCTTAAATGCAATATTATGCGAAAATCTGAGATTTGAAGGCCAAATCACATATCGTGATACTATATGAAATAGTATCGAAATATTGATAAAAATGAATATATTTACGTAATATCAAACTACATGAAAAACGTGAAAAAAGTCATTATTATACCAAATTTGACGATTTTAACTTCGAATCATAAGCGACGTTTCGTATTTTTTAGACCCTAGAAAAGACGTATAAAGATGTTGCTTCCAATACAAATGATAAAAATCAATGTGTTTTCATTAAATTAACTAAAATGTCCTGATTTTCGGTTTATATTACCGATGGAAGATGTACACATAAAAGTGTTCTAATCCGGCTGAACGTCGATATATGCAATAAAAACAGAACTTCTCCCTTTTTCAATATCTTACTTAGTATTTTAACGAGATACAATCTGGTGTTTGAAAATGAAGTATTTAAGGTTATTTTCTAATCAATTATGTGCTTGCATCATTTTTATCGTATATATAATGAAATTAATAACAATAAACTGAAAATTCAAAAAACGTGGAAAAACGGCAAAATATTGCCTAATTCGATGATATTTTGTTTAAATCACATAAAGGAAAAGGGGATGATAAAGGTCAAAATATTGCTAAATTCGATGATTTTTGGTACAAAACAAAATGCAAGAAAACTTGCTTAAAATGCAAAATTTGCGAAATTCTGAGATATGAAGGCCAAATCACATATCTGTGAGAAAACATGAAGTAGTATCGAAATATTGGTAAAAACTAATATATATACGTAAAATCACACTACATGAATAACGTGAAAAAAGTCACTATATTACCATATTTGAGGATTTTAACTTCAAATCATAGAGCGAGGTTTCGTATTATTCAGATCCAAGAAAAAACATGACAATGTTGTTTCAAATACAAATGAAAAAATCAATGTGTTTTCATTAGAATTAACTAAAATATTTCTGATTTTCCGTTTATATTACCGATGGAAAATGTACACGTAAAACCGCTGTAATCCGCCTGAAACGTCGATATATGCAATAAAAACAGAACTTCTCCCCTTTCCAATATCTTACTCAGTATTTTAACGAGAAACAAATAGTTGATTGAAAATTAATTGTTTAAGGTTAATTTCTAATCAATTATGCGTTTTCATCATTTTTATCGTATATTTAATGATTTAATAGCAATAAACTGAAAATTCACAAAAACGTGGAAAAACAGCAAAATATTGCCTAATTCGATGATATTTTGTTTGTATCAAATAATGGAAAAGGGGATGATAAACGTCAAAATATTGCTGAATTCGATGATTATTAGTATGAAACAAAATGCAAGAAAACTTGCTTAAAATGCAATATTAAGCGAAAATCTGAGATTTGAAGGCCAAATCACATATCGTGATACTACATGAAATAGTATCGAAATATTGGTAAAAATTAATATATTTACGTAATATCAAACTACATGAAAAACGTAAAAAAGTCATTATTATGCCAAATTTGAGTATTTTACCTTCGAATCATAGAGCGACGTTTCGTATTTTTTAGACCCTAGAAAAGACGTATAAAGATGTTGCTTCCAATACAAATAATAAAAATCAATGTGTTTTCATTAAAATTAACTAAAATGTTCCTGATTTTCGGTTTATATTACCGATGGAAGATGTACACGTAAAAGTGTTCTAATCCGGCTGAACGTCGATATATGCAATAAAAACAGAACTTCTCCCTTTTTCAATATCTTACTCAGTATTTTAACGAGATACAATCTGGTGTTTGAAAATGAAGCATTTAAGGTTATTTTCTAATCAATTATGTGCTTGCATCATTTTTATCGTATATTTAATGAATTAATAACAATAAACTGAAAATTCAAAAAACGTGGAAAAACGGCAAAATGTTGCCTAATTCGATGATATTTTGTTTAAATCACATAAAGGAAAAGGGGATGATAAAGGTCAAAATATTGCTAAATTCGATGATTTTTGGTACAAAACAAAATGCAAGAAAACTTGCTTAAAATGCAAAATTTGCGAAATTCTGAGATATGAAGGCCAAATCACATATCGTGAGAAAACATGAAGTAGTATCGAAATATTGGTAAAAACTAATATATATACGTAAAATCACACTACATGAATAACGTGTTAAAAGTCACTATATTACCATATTTGAGGATTTTAACTTCAAATCATAGAGCGAGGTTTCGTATTATTCAGATCCAAGAAAAAACATGACAATGTTGTTTCAAATACAAATGAAAAAAAATCAATGTGTTTTCATTAGAATTAACTAAAATATTTCTGATTTTCCGTTTATATTACCGATGGAAAATGTACACGTAAAACCGCTGTAATCCGCCTGAAACGTCAATATATGCAATAAAAACAGAACTTCTCCCCTTTCCAATATCTTAGTCAGTATTTTAACGAGAAACAAATAGTTGATTGAAAGAGAAGTGTTTAAGGTTAATTTCTAATCAATTATGTGTTTGCATCATTTTTATCGTATATTTAATGAATTAATAGCAATAAACTGAAAATTCACAAAAACGTGGCAAAACAGCAAAATATTGACTAATTCGATGATATTTTGTTTATATCACATAAAGGAAACGGGATGATAAACGTCAAAATATTGCTGAATTCGATGATTTTTAGTACGAAACAAAATGCAAGAAAACTTGCTTAAAATGCAATATTATGCGAAAATCTGAGATTTGAAGGCCAAATCACATATCGTGATACTATATGAAATAATATCGAAATATTGGTAAAAATGAATATATTTACGTAATATCAAACTACATGAAAAACGTGAAAAAAGTCATTATTATACCAAATTTGACGATTTTAACTTCGAATCATAAAGCGACGTTTCGTATTTTTTAGACCCTAGAAAAGACGTATAAAGATGTTGCTTCCAATACAAATGATAAAAATCAATGTGTTTTCATTAAATTAACTAAAATGTCCTGATTTTCGGTTTATATTACCGATGGAAGATGTACACATAAAAGTGTTCTAATCCGGCTGAACGTCGATATATGCAATAAAAACAGAACTTCTCCCTTTTTCAATATCTTACTTAGTATTTTAACGAGATACAATCTGGTGTTTGAAAATGAAGTATTTAAGGTTATTTTCTAATCAATTATGTGCTTGCATCATTTTTATCGTATATATAATGAATTAATAACAATAAACTGAAAATTCAAAAAACGTGGAAAAACGGCAAAATATTGCCTAATTCGATGATATTTTGTTTAAATCACATAAAGGAAAAGGGGATGATAAAGGTCAAAATATTGCTAAATTCGATGATTTTTGGTACAAAACAAAATGCAAGAAAACTTGCTTAAAATGCAAAATTTGCGAAATTCTGAGATATGAAGGCCAAATCACATATTGTGAGAAAACATGAAGTAGTATCGAAATATTGGTAAAAACTAATATATATACGTAAAATCACACTACATGAATAACGTGAAAAAAGTCACTATATTACCATATTTGAGGATTTTAACTTCAAATCATAGAGCGAGGTTTCGTATTATTCAGATCCAAGAAAAAACATGACAATGTTGTTTCAAATACAAATGAAAAAAATCAATGTGTTTTCATTAGAATTAACTAAAATATTTCTGATTTTCCGTTTATATTACCGATGGAAAATGTACACGTAAAACCGCTGTAATCCGCCTGAAACGTCGATATATGCAATAAAAACAGAACTTCTCCCCTTTCCAATATCTTACTCAGTATTTTAACGTGAAACAAATAGTTGATTGAAAGAGAAGTGTTTAAGGTTAATTTCTAATCAATTATGTGTTTGCATCATTTTTATCGTATATTTAATGAATTAATAGCAATAAACTGAAAATTCACAAAAACGTGGCAAAACAGCAAAATATTGACTAATTCGATGATATTTTGTTTATATCACATAAAGGAAACGGGGATGATAAACGTCAAAATATTGCTGAATTCGATGATTTTTAGTACGAAACAAAATGCAAGAAAACTTGCTTAAAATGCAATATTATGCGAAAATCTGAGATTTGAAGGCCAAATCACATATCGTGATACTATATGAAATAGTATCGAAATATTGGTAAAAATGAATATATTTACGTAATATCAAACTACATGAAAAACGTGAAAAAAGTCATTATTATACCAAATTTGACGATTTTAACTTCGAATCATAAAGCGACGTTTCGTATTTTTTAGACCCTAGAAAAGACGTATAACGATGTTGCTTCCAATACAAATGATAAAAATCAATGTGTTTTCATTAAAATTAACTAAAATGTCCTGATTTTCGGTTTATATTACCGATGGAAGATGTACACATAAAAGTGTTCTAATCCGGCTGAACGTCGATATATGCAATAAAAACAGAACTTCTCCCTTTTTCAATATCTTACTTAGTATTTTAACGAGATACAATCTGGTGTTTGAAAATGAAGTATTTAAGGTTATTTTCTAATCACTTATGTGCTTGCATCATTTTTATCGTATATTTAATGAATTAATACCAATAAACTGATAATTCAAAAAACGTGGAAAAACGGCAAAATATTGCCTAATTTGATGATATTTTGTTTAAATCACATAAAGGAAAAGGGGATGATAAAGGTCAAAATATTGCTAAATTCGATGATTTTTGGTACAAAACAAAATGCAAGAAAACTTGCTTAAAATGCAAAATTTGCGAAATTCTGAGATATGAAGGCCAAATCACATATTGTGAGAAAACATGAAGTAGTATCGAAATATTGGTAAAAACTAATATATATACGTAAAATCACACTACATGAATAACGTGAAAAAAGTCACTATATTACCATATTTGAGGATTTTAACTTCAAATCATAGAGCGAGGTTTCGTATTATTCAGATCCAAGAAAAAACATGACAATGTTGTTTCAAATACAAATGAAAAAAATCAATGTGTTTTCATTAGAATTAACTAAAATATATCTGATTTTCCGTTTATATTACCGATGGAAAATGTACACGTAAAACCGCTGTAATCCGCCTGAAACGTCGATATATGCAATAAAAACAGAACTTCTCCCCTTTCCAATATCTAACTCTGTATTTTAACGAGAAACAAATAGTTGATTGAAAATGAATTGTTTAAGGTTAATTTCTAATCAATTATGTGTTTTCATCATTTTTATCGTATATTTAATGATTTAATAGCAATAAACTGAAAATTCACAAAAACGTGGAAAAACAGCAAAATATTGCCTAATTCGATGATATTTTGTTTATATCAAATAATGGAAAAGGGGATGATAAACGTCAAAATATTGCTGAATTCGATGATTATTAGTATGAAACAAAATGCAAGAAAACTTGCTTAAAATGCAATATTAAGCGAAAATCTGAGATTTGAAGGGCAAATCACATATCGTGATACTACATGAAATAGTATCGAAATATTGGTAAAAATGAATATATTTACGTAATATCAAACTACATGAAAAACGTAAAAAAAGTCATTATTATGCCAAATTTGAGTATTTTACCTTCGAATCATAGAGCGACGTTTCGTATTTTTTAGACCCTAGAAAAAGACGTATAAAGATGTTGCTTCCAATACAAATAATAAAAATCAATGTGTTTTCATTAAAATTAACTAAAATGTTCCTGATTTTCGGTTTATATTACCGATGGAAGATGTACACGTAAAAGTGTTCTAATCCGGCTGAACGTCGATATATGCAATAAAAACAGAACTTCTCCCTTTTTCAATATCTTACTCAGTATTTTAACGAGATACAATCTGGTGTTTGAAAATGAAGCATTTAAGGTTATTTTCTAATCAATTATGTGCTTGCATCATTTTTATCGTATATTTAATGAATTAATAACAATAAACTGAAAATTCAAAAAACGTGGAAAAAACGGCAAAATGTTGCCTAATTCGATGATATTTTGTTTAAATCACATAAAGGAAAAGGGGATGATAAAGGTCAAAATATTGCTAAATTCGATGATTTTTGGTACAAAACAAAATGCAAGAAAACTTGCTTAAAATGCAAAATTTGCGAAATTCTGAGATATGAAGGCCAAATCACATATCGTGAGAAAACATGAAGTAGTATCGAAATATTGGTAAAAACTAATATATATACGTAAAATCACACTACATGAATAACGTGAAAAAAGTCACTATATTACCATATTTGAGGATTTTAACTTCAAATCATAGAGCGAGGTTTCGTATTATCAGATCCAAGAAAAAACATGACAATGTTGTTTCAAATACAAATGAAAAAAAATCAATGTGTTTTCATTAGAATTAACAAAATATTTCTGATTTTCCGTTTATATTACCGATGGAAAATGTACACGTAAAACCGCTGTAATCCGCCTGAAACGTCGATATATGCAATAAAAACAGAACTTCTCCCCTTTCCAATATCTTACTCAGTATTTTAACGAGAAACAAATAGTTGATTGAAAGAGAAGTGTTTAAGGTTAATTTCTAATCAATTATGTGTTTGCATCATTTTTATCGTATATTTAATGAATTAATAGCAATAAACTGAAAATTCACAAAAACGTGGCAAAACAGCAAAATATTGACTAATTCGATGATATTTTGTTTATATCACATAAAGGAAACGGGGATGATAAACGTCAAAATATTGCTGAATTCGATGATTTTTAGTACGAAACAAAATGCAAGAAAACTTGCTTAAAATGCAATATTATGCGAAAATCTGAGATTTGAAGGCCAAATCACATATCGTGATACTATATGAAATAGTATCGAAATATTGATAAAAATGAATATATTTACGTAATATCATACTACATGAAAAACGTGAAAAAAGTCATTATTATACCAAATTTGACGATTTTAACTTCGAATCATAAAGCGACGTTTCGTATTTTTTAGACCCTAAAAAAGACGTATAAAGATGTTGCTTCCAATACAAATGATAAAAATCAATGTGTTTTCATTAAAATTAACTAAAATGTCCTGATTTTCGGTTTATATTACCGATGGAAGATGTACACATAAAAGTGTTCTAATCCGGCTGAACGTCGATATATGCAATAAAAACAGAACTTCTCCCTTTTTCAATATCTTACTTAGTATTTTAACGAGATACAATCTGGTGTTTGAAAATGAAGTATTTAAGGTTATTTTCTAATCAATTATGTGCTTGCATCATTTTTATCGTATATATAATGAATTAATAACAATAAACTGAAAATTCAAAAAACGTGGAAAAACGGCAAAATATTGTCTAATTCGATGATATTTTGTTTAAATCACATAAAGGAAAAGGGGGATGATAAAGGTCAAAATATTGCTAAATTCGATGATTTTTGGTACAAAACAAAATGCAAGAAAACTTGCTTAAAATGCAAAATTTGCGAAATTCTGAGATATGAAGGCCAAATCACATATTGTGAGAAAACATGAAGTAGTATCGAAATATTGGTAAAAACTAATATATATAAGTAAAATCACACTACATGAATAACGTGAAAAAAGTCACTATATTACCATATTTGAGGATTTTAACTTCAAATCATAGAGCGAGGTTTCGTATTATTCAGATCCAAGAAAAAACATGACAATGTTGTTTCATATACAAATGAAAAAAATCAATGTGTTTTCATTAGAATTAACTAAAATATTTCTGATTTTCCGTTTATATTACCGGTGGAAAATGTACACGTAAAACCGCTGTAATCCGCCTGAAACGTCGATATATGCAATAAAAACAGAACTTCTCCCCTTTCCAATATCTTACTCAGTATTTTAACGAGAAACAAATAGTTGATTGAAAGAGAAGTGTTTAAGGTTAATTTCTAATCAATTATGTCTTTGCATCATTTTTATCGTATATTTAATGAATTAATAGCAATAAACTGAAAATTCACAAAAACGTGGCAAAACAGCAAAATATTGACTAATTCGATGATATTTTGTTTATATCACATAAAGGAAACGGGGATGATAAACGTCAAAATATTGCTGAATTCGATGATTTTTAGTACGAAACAAAATGCAAGAAAACTTGCTTAAAATGCAATATTATGCGAAAATCTGAGATTTGAAGGCCAAATCACATATCGTGATACTATATGAAATAGTATCGAAATATTGATAAAAATGAATATATTTACGTAATATCAAACTACATGAAAAACGTGAAAAAAGTCATTATTATACCAAATTTGACGATTTTAACTTCGAATCATAAAGCGACGTTTCGTATTTTTTAGACCCTAAAAAAGACGTATAAAGATGTTGCTTCCAATACAAATGATAAAAATCAATGTGTTTTCATTAAAATTAACTAAAATGTCCTGATTTTCGGTTTATATTACCGATGGAAGATGTACACATAAAAGTGTTCTAATCCGGCTGAACGTCGATATATGCAATAAAAACAGAACTTCTCCCTTTTTCAATATCTTACTTAGTATTTTAACGAGATACAATCTGGTGTTTGAAAATGAAGTATTTAAGGTTATTTTCTAATCAATTATGTGCTTGCATCATTTTTATCGTATATATAATGAATTAATAACAATAAACTGAAAATTCAAAAAACGTGGAAAAACGGCAAAATATTGCCTAATTCGATGATATTTTGTTTAAATCACATAAAGGAAAAGGGGGATGATAAAGGTCAAAATATTGCTAAATTCGATGATTTTTGGTACAAAACAAAATGCAAGAAAACTTGCTTAAAATGCAAAATTTGCGAAATTCTGAGATATGAAGGCCAAATCACATATTGTGAGAAAACATGAAGTAGTATCGAAATATTGGTAAAAACTAATATATATACGTAAAATCACACTACATGAATAACGTGAAAAAAGTCACTATATTACCATATTTGAGGATTTTAACTTCAAATCATAGAGCGAGGTTTCGTATTATTCAGATCCAAGAAAAAACATGACAATGTTGTTTCATATACAAATGAAAAAAATCAATGTGTTTTCATTAGAATTAACTAAAATATTTCTGATTTTCCGTTTATATTACCGATGGAAAATGTACACGTAAAACCGCTGTAATCCGCCTGAAACGTCGATATATGCAATAAAAACAGAACTTCTCCCCTTTCCAATATCTTACTCAGTATTTTAACGAGAAACAAATAGTTGATTGAAAGAGAAGTGTTTAAGGTTAATTTCTAATCAATTATGTCTTTGCATCATTTTTATCGTATATTTAATGAATTAATAGCAATAAACTGAAAATTCACAAAAACGTGGCAAAACAGCAAAATATTGACTAATTCGATGATATTTTGTTTATATCACATAAAGGAAACGGGGATGATAAACGTCAAAATATTGCTGAATTCGATGATTTTTAGTACGAAACAAAATGCAAGAAAACTTGCTTAAAATGCAATATTATGCGAAAATCTGAGATTTGAAGGCCAAATCACATATCGTGATACTATATGAAATAGTATCGAAATATTGATAAAAATGAATATATTTACGTAATATCAAACTACATGAAAAACGTGAAAAAAGTCATTATTATACCAAATTTGACGATTTTAACTTCGAATCATAAAGCGACGTTTCGTATTTTTTAGACCCTAAAAAAGACGTATAAAGATGTTGCTTCCAATACAAATGATAAAAATCAATGTGTTTTCATTAAAATTAACTAAAATGTCCTGATTTTCGGTTTATATTACCGATGGAAGATGTACACATAAAAGTGTTCTAATCCGGCTGAACGTCGATATATGCAATAAAAACAGAACTTCTCCCTTTTTCAATATCTTACTTAGTATTTTAACGAGATACAATCTGGTGTTTGAAAATGAAGTATTTAAGGTTATTTTCTAATCAATTATGTGCTTGCATCATTTTTATCGTATATATAATGAATTAATAACAATAAACTGAAAATTCAAAAAACGTGGAAAAACGGCAAAATATTGCCTAATTCGATGATATTTTGTTTAAATCACATAAAGGAAAAGGGGGATGATAAAGGTCAAAATATTGCTAAATTCGATGATTTTTGGTACAAAACAAAATGCAAGAAAACTTGCTTAAAATGCAAAATTTGCGAAATTCTGAGATATGAAGGCCAAATCACATATTGTGAGAAAACATGAAGTAGTATCGAAATATTGGTAAAAACTAATATATATACGTAAAATCACACTACATGAATAACGTGAAAAAAGTCACTATATTACCATATTTGAGGATTTTAACTTCAAATCATAGAGCGAGGTTTCGTATTATTCAGATCCAAGAAAAAACATGACAATGTTGTTTCATATACAAATGAAAAAAATCAATGTGTTTTCATTAGAATTAACTAAAATATTTCTGATTTTCCGTTTATATTACCGATGGAAAATGTACACGTAAAACCGCTGTAATCCGCCTGAAACGTCGATATATGCAATAAAAACAGAACTTCTCCCCTTTCCAATATCTTACTCAGTATTTTAACGAGAAACAAATAGTTGATTGAAAGAGAAGTGTTTAAGGTTAATTTCTAATCAATTATGTCTTTGCATCATTTTTATCGTATATTTAATGAATTAATAGCAATAAACTGAAAATTCACAAAAACGTGGCAAAACAGCAAAATATTGACTAATTCGATGATATTTTGTTTATATCACATAAAGGAAACGGGGATGATAAACGTCAAAATATTGCTGAATTCGATGATTTTTAGTACGAAACAAAATGCAAGAAAACTTGCTTAAAATGCAATATTATGCGAAAATCTGAGATTTGAAGGCCAAATCACATATCGTGATACTATATGAAATAGTATCGAAATATTGATAAAAATGAATATATTTACGTAATATCAAACTACATGAAAAACGTGAAAAAAGTCATTATTATACCAAATTTGACGATTTTAACTTCGAATCATAAAGCGACGTTTCGTATTTTTTAGACCCTAAAAAAGACGTATAAAGATGTTGCTTCCAATACAAATGATAAAAATCAATGTGTTTTCATTAAAATTAACTAAAATGTCCTGATTTTCGGTTTATATTACCGATGGAAGATGTACACATAAAAGTGTTCTAATCCGGCTGAACGTCGATATATGCAATAAAAACAGAACTTCTCCCTTTTTCAATATCTTACTTAGTATTTTAACGAGATACAATCTGGTGTTTGAAAATGAAGTATTTAAGGTTATTTTCTAATCAATTATGTGCTTGCATCATTTTTATCGTATATATAATGAATTAATAACAATAAACTGAAAATTAAAAAAACGTGGAAAAACGGCAAAATATTGCCTAATTCGATGATATTTTGTTTAAATCACATAAAGGAAAAGGGGGATGATAAAGGTCAAAATATTGCTAAATTCGATGATTTTTGGTACAAAACAAAATGCAAGAAAACTTGCTTAAAATGCAAAATTTGCGAAATTCTGAGATATGAAGGCCAAATCACATATTGTGAGAAAACATGAAGTAGTATCGAAATATTGGTAAAAACTAATATATATACCTAAAATCACACTACATGAATAACGTGAAAAAAGTCACTATATTACCATATTTGAGGATTTTAACTTCAAATCATAGAGCGAGGTTTCGTATTATTCAGATCCAAGAAAAAACATGACAATGTTGTTTCAAATACAAATGAAAAAAATCAATGTGTTTTCATTAGAATTAACTAAAATATTTCTGATTTTCCGTTTATATTACCGATGGAAAATGTACACGTAAAACCGCTGTAATCCGCCTGAAACGTCGATATATGCAATAAAAACAGAACTTCTCCCCTTTCCAATATCTTACTCAGTATTTTAACGAGAAACAAATAGTTGATTGAAAGAGAAGTGTTTAAGGTTAATTTCTAATCAATTATGTCTTTGCATCATTTTTATCGTATATTTAATGAATTAATAGCAATAAACTGAAAATTCACAAAAACGTGGCAAAACAGCAAAATATTGACTAATTCGATGATATTTTGTTTATATCACATAAAGGAAACGGGGATGATAAACGTCAAAATATTGCTGAATTCGATGATTTTTAGTACGAAACAAAATGCAAGAAAACTTACTTAAAATGCAATATTATGCGAAAATCTGAGATTTGAAGGCCAAATCACATATCGTGATACTATATGAAATAGTATCGAAATATTGGTAAAAATGAATATATTTACGTAATATCAAACTACATGAAAAACGTGAAAAAAGTCATTATTATACCAAATTTGACGATTTTAACTTCGAATCAAAAAGCGACGTTTCGTATTTTTTAGACCCTAGAAAAGACGTATAAAGATGTTGCTTCCAATACAAATGATAAAAATCAATGTGTTTTCAATAAGATTAACTAAAATGTCCTGATTTTCGGTTTATATTACCGATGGAAGATGTACACATAAAAGTGTTCTAATCCGGCTGAACGTCAATATATGCAATAAAAACAGAACTTCTCCCTTTTTCAATATCTTACTTAGTATTTTAACGAGATACAATCTGGTGTTTGAAAATGAAGTATTTAAGGTTATTTTCTAATCAATTATGTGCTTGCATCATTTTTATCGTATATATAATGAATTAATAACAATAAACTGAAAATTCAAAAAACGTGGAAAAACGGCAAAATATTGCCTAATTCGATGATATTTTGTTTAAATCACATAAAGGAAAAGGGGGATGATAAAGGTCAAAATATTGCTAAATTCGATGATTTTTGGTACAAAACAAAATGCAAGAAAACTTGCTTAAACTGCAAAATTTGCGAAATTCTGAGATATGAAGGCCAAATCACATATTGTGAGAAAACATGAAGTAGTATCGAAATATTGGTAAAAACTAATATATATACGTAAAATCACACTACATGAATAACGTGAAAAAAGTCACTATATTACCATATTTGAGGATTTTAACTTCAAATCATAGAGCGAGGTTTCGTATTATTCAGATCCAAGAAAAAACATGACAATGTTGTTTCATATACAAATGAAAAAAATCAATGTGTTTTCATTAGAATTAACTAAAATATTTCTGATTTTCCGTTTATATTACCGATGGAAAATGTACACGTAAAACCGCTGTAATCCGCCTGAAACGTCGATATATGCAATAAAAACAGAACTTCTCCCCTTTCCAATATCTTACTCAGTATTTTAACGAGAAACAAATAGTTGATTGAAAGAGAAGTGTTTAAGGTTAATTTCTAATCAATTATGTCTTTGCATCATTTTTATCGTATATTTAATGAATTAATAGCAATAAACTGAAAATTCACAAAAACGTGGCAAAACAGCAAAATATTGACTAATTCGATGATATTTTGTTTATATCACATAAAGGAAACGGGGATGATAAACGTCAAAATATTGCTGAATTCGATGATTTTTAGTACGAAACAAAATGCAAGAAAACTTGCTTAAAATGCAATATTATGCGAAAATCTGAGATTTGAAGGCCAAATCACATATCGTGATACTATATGAAATAGTATCGAAATATTGATAAAAATGAATATATTTACGTAATATCAAACTACATGAAAAACGTGAAAAAAGTCATTATTATACCAAATTTGACGATTTTAACTTCGAATCATAAAGCGACGTTTCGTATTTTTTAGACCCTAAAAAAGACGTATAAAGATGTTGCTTCCAATACAAATGATAAAAATCAATGTGTTTTCATTAAAATTAACTAAAATGTCCTGATTTTCGGTTTATATTACCGATGGAAGATGTACACATAAAAGTGTTCTAATCCGGCTGAACGTCGATATATGCAATAAAAACAGAACTTCTCCCTTTTTCAATATCTTACTTAGTATTTTAACAAGATACAATCTGGTGTTTGAAAATGAAGTATTTAAGGTTATTTTCTAATCAATTATGTGCTTGCATCATTTTTATCGTATATATAATGAATTAATAACAATAAACTGAAAATTCAAAAAACGTGGAAAAACGGCAAAATATTGCCTAATTCGATGATATTTTGTTTAAATCACATAAAGGAAAAGGGGGATGATAAAGGTCAAAATATTGCTAAATTCGATGATTTTTGGTACAAAACAAAATGCAAGAAAACTTGCTTAAAATGCAAAATTTGCGAAATTCTGAGATATGAAGGCCAAATCACATATTGTGAGAAAACATGAAGTAGTATCGAAATATTGGTAAAAACTAATATATATACGTAAAATCACACTACATGAATAACGTGAAAAAAGTCACTATATTACCATATTTGAGGATTTTAACTTCAAATCATAGAGCGAGGTTTCGTATTATTCAGATCCAAGAAAAAACATGACAATGTTGTTTCATATACAAATGAAAAAAATCAATGTGTTTTCATTAGAATTAACTAAAATATTTCTGATTTTCCGTTTATATTACCGATGGAAAATGTACACGTAAAACCGCTGTAATCCGCCTGAAACGTCGATATATGCAATAAAAACAGAACTTCTCCCCTTTCCAATATCTTACTCAGTATTTTAACGAGAAACAAATAGTTGATTGAAAGAGAAGTGTTTAAGGTTAATTTCTAATCAATTATGTCTTTGCATCATTTTTATCGTATATTTAATGAATTAATAGCAATAAACTGAAAATTCACAAAAACGTGGCAAAACAGCAAAATATTGACTAATTCGATGATATTTTGTTTATATCACATAAAGGAAACGGGGATGATAAACGTCAAAATATTGCTGAATTCGATGATTTTTAGTACGAAACAAAATGCAAGAAAACTTGCTTAAAATGCAATATTATGCGAAAATCTGAGATTTGAAGGCCAAATCACATATCGTGATACTATATGAAATAGTATCGAAATATTGATAAAAATGAATATATTTACGTAATATCAAACTACATGAAAACGTGAAAAAAGTCATTATTATACCAAATTTGACGATTTTAACTTCGAATCATAAAGCGACGTTTCGTATTTTTTAGACCCTAAAAAAGACGTATAAAGATGTTGCTTCCAATACAAATGATAAAAATCAATGTGTTTTCATTAAAATTAACTAAAATGTCCTGATTTTCGGTTTATATTACCGATGGAAGATGTACACATAAAAGTGTTCTAATCCGGCTGAACGTCGATATATGCAATAAAAACAGAACTTCTCCCTTTTTCAATATCTTACTTAGTATTTTAACGAGATACAATCTGGTGTTTGAAAATGAAGTATTTAAGGTTATTTTCTAATCAATTATGTGCTTGCATCATTTTTATCGTATATATAATGAATTAATAACAATAAACTGAAAATTCAAAAAACGTGGAAAAACGGCAAAATATTGCCTAATTCGATGATATTTTGTTTAAATCACATAAAGGAAAAGGGGGATGATAAAGGTCAAAATATTGCTAAATTCGATGATTTTTGGTACAAAACAAAATGCAAGAAAACTTGCTTAAAATGCAAAATTTGCGAAATTCTGAGATATGAAGGCCAAATCACATATTGTGAGAAAACATGAAGTAGTATCGAAATATTGGTAAAAACTAATATATATACCTAAAATCACACTACATGAATAACGTGAAAAAAGTCACTATATTACCATATTTGAGGATTTTAACTTCAAATCATAGAGCGAGGTTTCGTATTATTCAGATCCAAGAAAAAACATGACAATGTTGTTTCAAATACAAATGAAAAAAATCAATGTGTTTTCATTAGAATTAACTAAAATATTTCTGATTTTCCGTTTATATTACCGATGGAAAATGTACACGTAAAACCGCTGTAATCCGCCTGAAACGTCGATATATGCAATAAAAACAGAACTTCTCCCCTTTCCAATATCTTACTCAGTATTTTAACGAGAAACAAATAGTTGATTGAAAGAGAAGTGTTTAAGGTTAATTTGTAATCAATTATGTGTTTGCATCATTTTTATCGTATATTTAATGAATTAATAGCAATAAACTGAAAATTCACAAAAACGTGGCAAAACAGCAAAATATTGACTAATTCGATGATATTTTGTTTATATCACATAAAGGAAACGGGGATGATAAACGTCAAAATATTGCTGAATTCGATGATTTTTAGTACGAAACAAAATGCAAGAAAACTTACTGAAAATGCAATATTATGCGAAAATCTGAGATTTGAAGGCCAAATCACATATCGTGATACTATATGAAATAGTATCGAAATATTGGTAAAAATGAATATATTTACGTAATATCAAACTACATGAAAAACGTGAAAAAAGTCATTATTATACCAAATTTGACGATTTTAACTTCGAATCATAAAGCGACGTTTCGTATTTTTTAGACCCTAAAAAAGACGTATAAAGATGTTGCTTCCAATACAAATGATAAAAATCATTGTGTTTTCATTAAAATTAACTAAAATGTCCTGATTTTCGGTTTATATTACCGATGGAAGATGTACACATAAAAGTGTTCTAATCCGGCTGAACGTCGATATATGCAATAAAAACAGAACTTCTCCCTTTTTCAATATCTTACTTAGTATTTTAACGAGATACAATCTGGTGTTTGAAAATGAAGTATTTAAGGTTATTTTCTAATCAATTATGTGCTTGCATCATTTTTATCGTATATATAATGAATTAATAACAATAAACTGAAAATTCAAAAAACGTGGAAAAACGGCAAAATATTGCCTAATTCGTTGATATTTTGTTTAAATCACATAAAGGAAAAGGGGGGATGATAAAGGTCAAAATATTGCTAAATTCGATGATTTTTGGTACAAAACAAAATGCAAGAAAACTTGCTTAAAATGCAAAATTTGCGAAATTCTGAGATATGAAGGCCAAATCACATATTGTGAGAAAACATGAAGTAGTATCGAAATATTGGTAAAAACTAATATATATACGTAAAATCACACTACATGAATAACGTGAAAAAAGTCACTATATTACCATATTTGAGGATTTTAACTTCAAATCATAGAGCGAGGTTTCGTATTATTCAGATCCAAGAAAAAACATGACAATGTTGTTTCATATACAAATGAAAAAAATCAATGTGTTTTCATTAGAATTAACTAAAATATTTCTGATTTTCCGTTTATATTACCGATGGAAAATGTACACGTAAAACCGCTGTAATCCGCCTGAAACGTCGATATATGCAATAAAAACAGAACTTCTCCCCTTTCCAATATCTTACTCAGTATTTTAACGAGAAACAAATAGTTGATTGAAAGAGAAGTGTTTAAGGTTAATTTCTAATCAATTATGTCTTTGCATCATTTTTATCGTATATTTAATGAATTAATAGCAATAAACTGAAAATTCACAAAAACGTGGCAAAACAGCAAAATATTGACTAATTCGATGATATTTTGTTTATATCACATAAAGGAAACGGGGATGATAAACGTCAAAATATTGCTGAATTCGATGATTTTTAGTACGAAACAAAATGCAAGAAAACTTACTTAAAATGCAATATTATGCGAAAATCTGAGATTTGAAGGCCAAATCACATATCGTGATACTATATGAAATAGTATCGAAATATTGGTAAAAATGAATATATTTACGTAATATCAAACTACATGAAAAACGTGAAAAAAGTCATTATTATACCAAATTTGACGATTTTAACTTCGAATCAAAAAGCGACGTTTCGTATTTTTTAGACCCTAGAAAAGACGTATAAAGATGTTGCTTCCAATACAAATGATAAAAATCAATGTGTTTTCAATAAGATTAACTAAAATGTCCTGATTTTCGGTTTATATTACCGATGGAAGATGTACACATAAAAGTGTTCTAATCCGGCTGAACGTCAATATATGCAATAAAAACAGAACTTCTCCCTTTTTCAATATCTTACTTAGTATTTTAACGAGATACAATCTGGTGTTTGAAAATGAAGTATTTAAGGTTATTTTCTAATCAATTATGTGCTTGCATCATTTTTATCGTATATTTAATGAATTAATAACAATAAACTGAAAATTCAAAAAACGTGGAAAAACGGCAAAATATTGCCTAATTCGATAATATTTTGTTTAAATCACATAAAGGAAAAGGGGATGATAAAGGTTAAAATATTGCTAAATTCGGTGATTTTTGGTACAAAACAAAATGCAAGAAAACTTCCTTAAAATGCAAAATTTGCGAAATTCTGAGATATGAAGGCCAAATCACATATTGTGAGAAAACATGAAGTAGTATCGAAATATTGGTAAAAACTAATATATATACGTAAAATCACACTACATGAATAACGTGAAAAAAGTCACTATATTACCATATTTGAGGATTTTAACTTCAAATCATAAAGCGAGGTTTCGTATTATTCAGATCCAAGAAAAAACATGACAATGTTGTTTCAAATACAAATGAAAAAAATCAATGTGTTTTCATTAGAATTAACTAAAATATTTCTGATTTTCCGTTTATATTACCGATGGAAAATGTACACGTAAAACCGCTGTAATCCGCCTGAAACGTCGATATATGCAATAAAAACAGAACTTCTCCCCTTTCCAATATCTTACTCAGTATTTTAACGAGAAACAAATAGTTGATTGAAAGAGAAGTGTTTAAGGTTAATTTCTAATCAATTATGTGTTTGCATCATTTTTATCGTATATATAATGAATTAATAGCAATAAACTGAAAATTCACAAAAACGTGGCAAAACAGCAAAATATTGACTAATTCGATGTTATTTTGTTTATATCACATAAAGGAAACGGGGATGATAAACGTCAAAATATTGCTGAATTCGATGATTTTTAGTACGAAACAAAATGCAAGAAAACTTGCTTAAAATGCAATATTATGCGAAAATCTGAGATTTGAAGGCCAAATCACATATCGTGATACTATATGAAATAGTATCGAAATATTGGTAAAAATGAATATATTTACGTAATATCAGACTACATGAAAAACGTGAAAAAAGTCATTATTATACCAAATTTGACGATTTTAACTTCGAATCATAAAGCGACGTTTCGTATTTTTTAGACCCTAGAAAAGACGTATAAAGATGTTGCTTCCAATACAAATGATAAAAATCAATGTGTTTTCATTAAAATTAACTAAAATGTCCTGATTTTCGGTTTATATTACCGATGGAAGATGTACACATAAAAGTGTTCTAATCCGGCTGAACGTCGATATATGCAATAAAAACAGAACTTCTCCCTTTTTCAATATCTTACTTAGTATTTTAACGAGATACAATCTGGTGTTTGAAAATGAAGTATTTAAGGTTATTTTCTAATCAATTATGTGCTTGCATCATTTTTATCGTATATTTAATGAATTAATAACAATAAACTGAAAATTCAAAAAACGTGGAAAAACGGCAAAATATTGCCTAATTTGATGATATTTTGTTTAAATCACATAAAGGAAAAGGGGATGATAAAGGTCAAAATATTGCTAAATTCGATGATTTTTGGTACAAAACAAAATGCAAGAAAACTTGCCTAAAATGCAAAATTTGCGAAATTCTGAGATATGAAGGCCAAATCACATATTGTGAGAAAACATGAAGTAGTATCGAAATATTGGTAAAAACTAATATATATACGTAAAATCACACTACATGAATAACGTGAAAAAAGTCACTATATTACCATATTTGAGGATTTTAACTTCAAATCATAGAGCGAGGTTTCGTATTATTCAGATCCAAGAAAAAACATGACAATGTTGTTTCAAATACAAATGAAAAAAATCAATGTGTTTTCATTAGAATTAACTAAAATATTTCTGATTTTCCGTTTATATTACCAATGGAAAATGTACACGTAAAACCGCTGTAATCCGCCTGAAACGTCGATATATGCAATAAAAACAGAACTTCTCCCCTTTCCAATATCTTACTCAGTATTTTAACGAGAAACAAATAGTTGATTGAAAATGAATTGTTTAAGGTTAATTTCTAATCAATTATGTGTTTTCATCATTTTTATCGTATATTTAATGATTTAATAGCAATAAACTGAAAATTCACAAAAACGTGGAAAAACAGCAAAATATTGCCTAATTCGATGATATTTTGTTTATATCACATAATGGAAAAGGGGATGATAAACGTCAAAATATTGCTGAATTCGATGATTATTAGTACGAAACAAAATGCAAGAAAACTTGCTTAAAATGCAATATTAAGCGAAAATCTGAGATTTGAAGGCCAAATCACATATCGTGATACTACATGAAATAGTATCGAAATATTGGTAAAAATGAATATATTTACGTAATATCAAACTACATGAAAAACGTAAAAAAAGTCATTATTATACCAAATTTGAGTATTTTACCTTCGAATCATAGAGCGACGTTTCGTATTTTTTAGACCCTAGAAAAGACGTATAAAGATGTTGCTTCCAATACAAATGATAAAAGTCATTGTGTTTTCATTAAAATTAACTAAAATGTTCCTGATTTTCGGTTTATATTACCGATGGAAGATGTACACGTAAAAGTGTTCTAATCCGGCTGAAAGTCGATATATGCAATAAAAACAGAACTTCTCCCTTTTTCAATATCTTGCTCAGTATTTTAACGAGATACAATCTGGTGTTTGAAAATGAAGTATTTAAGGTTATTTTCTAATCAATTATGTGCTTGCATCATTTTTATCGTATATTTAAAGAATTAATAACAATAAACTGAAAATTCTAAAAACGTGGAAAAACGGCAAAATGTTGCCTAATTCGATGATATTTTGTTTAAATCACATAAAGGAAAAGGGGATGATAAAGGTCAAAATATTGCTAAATTCGATGATTTTTGGTACAAAACAAAATGCAAGAAAACTTGCTTAAAATGCAAAATTTGCAAAATTCTGAGATATGAAGGCCAAATCACATATCGTGAGAAAACATGAAGTAGTATCGAAATATTGGTAAAAACTAATATATATACGTAAAATCACACTACATGAATAACGTGAAAAAAGTCACTATATTACCATATTTGAGGATTTTAACTTCAAATCATAGAGCGAGGTTTCGTATAATTCAGATCCAAGAAAAAACATGACAATGTTGTTTCAAATACAAATGAAAAAAATCAATGTGTTTTCATTAGAATTAACTAAAATATTTCTGATTTTCCGTTAATATTACCGATGGAAAATGTACACGTAAAACCGCTGTAATCCGCCTGAAACGTCGATATATGCAATAAAAACAGAACTTCTCCCCTTTCCAATATCTTACTCAGTGTAATATCAAACTAAATGAAAAACGTGAAAAAAGTCATTATTATACCAAATTTGACGATTTTAACTTCGAATCACAAAGCGACGTTTCGTATTTTTTAGACCCTAGAAAAGACGTATAAAGATGTTGCTTCCAATACAAATGATAAAAATCAATGTGTTTTCATTAAAATTAACTAAAATGTTCCTGATTTTCGGTTTATATTACCGATGGAAGATGTACACGTAAAACCGTTCTAATCCGGCTGAAACGTCGATATATGCAATAAAAACAGAACTTCTCCCCTTTCCAATATCTTACTCAGTATTTTAACGAGAAACAAATAGTTGATTGAAAATGAAGTATTTAAGGTTATTTTCTAATCAATTATGTGTTTGCATCATTTTTTTCGTATATTTTAATTAACAATAAACTGAAAATTCAAAAAACGTGGAAAAACGGCAAAATATTGCCTAATTCGATGATATTTTGTTTAAATCACAAAAAGGAAAAGGGGATGATAAAGGTCAAAATATTGCTGAATTCGATGATTATTAGTACGAAACAAAATGCAAGAAAACTTGCTTAAAATGCAATATTAAGCGAAAATCTAAGATTTGAAGGCCAAATCACATATCGTGATACTACATGAAATAGTATCGAAATATTGGTAAAAATGAATATATTTACGTAATATCAAACTACATGAAAAACGTAAAAAAAGTCATTATTATACCAAATTTGAGTATTTTACCTTCGAATCATAGAGCGACGTTTCGTATTTTTTAGACCCTAGAAAAGACGTATAAAGATGTTGCTTCCAATACAAATGATAAAAGTCATTGTGTTTTCATTAAAATTAACTAAAATGTTCCTGATTTTCGGTTTATATTACCGATGGAAGATGTACACGTAAAAGTGTTCTAATCCGGCTGAAAGTCGATATATGCAATAAAAACAGAACTTCTCCCTTTTTCAATATCCTGCTCAGTATTTTAACGAGATACAATCTGGTGTTTGAAAATGAAGTATTTAAGGTTATTTTCTAATCAATTATGTGCTTGCATCATTTTTATCGTATATTTAAAGAATTAATAACAATAAACTGAAAATTCTAAAAACGTGGAAAAACGGCAAAATATTGCCTAATTCGATGATATTTTGTTTAAATCACATAAAGGAAAAGGGGATGATAAAGGTTAAAATATTGCTAAATTCGGTGATTTTTGGTACAAAACAAAATGCAAGAAAACTTCCTTAAAATGCAAAATTTGCGAAATTCTGAGATATGAAGGCCAAATCACATATTGTGAGAAAACATGAAGTAGTATCGAAATATTGGTAAAAACTAATATATATACGTAAAATCACACTACATGAATAACGTGAAAAAAGTCACTATATTACCATATTTGAGGATTTTAACTTCAAATCATAAAGCGAGGTTTCGTATTATTCAGATCCAAGAAAAAACATGACAATGTTGTTTCAAATACAAATGAAAAAAATCAATGTGTTTTCATTAGAATTAACTAAAATATTTCTGATTTTCCGTTTATATTACCGATGGAAAATGTACACGTAAAACCGCTGTAATCCGCCTGAAACGTCGATATATGCAATAAAAACAGAATTTCTCCCCTTTCCAATATCTTACTCAGTATTTTAACGAGAAACAAATAGTTGATTGAAAGAGAAGTGTTTAAGGTTAATTTCTAATCAATTATGTGTTTGCATCATTTTTATCGTATATATAATGAATTAATAGCAATAAACTGAAAATTCACAAAAACGTGGCAAAACAGCAAAATATTGACTAATTCGATGTTATTTTGTTTATATCACATAAAGGAAACGGGGATGATAAACGTCAAAATATTGCTGAATTCGATGATTTTTAGTACGAAACAAAATGCAAAAAAACTTGCTTAAAATGCAATATTATGCGAAAATCTGAGATTTGAAGGCCAAATCACATATCGTGATACTATATGAAATAGTATCGAAATATTGGTAAAAATGAATATATTTACGTAATATCAGACTACATGAAAAACGTGAAAAAAGTCATTATTATACCAAATTTGACGATTTTAACTTCGAATCATAAAGCGACGTTTCGTATTTTTTAGACCCTAGAAAATACGTATAAAGATGTTGCTTCCAATACAAATGATAAAAATCAATGTGTTTTCATTAAAATTAACTAAAATGTCCTGATTTTCGGTTTATATTACCGATGGAAGATGTACACATAAAAGTGTTCTAATCCGGCTGAACGTCGATATATGCAATAAAAACAGAACTTCTCCCTTTTTCAATATCTTACTTAGTATTTTAACGAGATACAATCTGGTGTTTGAAAATGAAGTATTTAAGGTTATTTTCTAATCAATTATGTGCTTGCATCATTTTTATCGTATATTTAATGAATTAATAACAATAAACTGAAAATTCAAAAAACGTGGAAAAACGGCAAAATATTGCCTAATTTGATGATATTTTGTTTAAATCACATAAAGGAAAAGGGGATGATAAAGGTCAAAATATTGCTAAATTCGATGATTTTTGGTACAAAACAAAATGCAAGAAAACTTGCTTAAAATGCAAAATTTGCGAAATTCTGAGATATGAAGGCCAAATCACATATTGTGAGAAAACATGAAGTAGTATCGAAATATTGGTAAAAACTAATATATATACGTAAAATCACACTACATGAATAACGTGAAAAAAGTCACTATATTACCATATTTGAGGATTTTAACTTCAAATCATAGAGCGAGGTTTCGTATTATTCAGATCCAAGAAAAAACATGACAATGTTGTTTCAAATACAAATGAAAAAAATCAATGTGTTTTCATTAGAATTAACTAAAATATTTCTGATTTTCCGTTTATATTACCAATGGAAAATGTACACGTAAAACCGCTGTAATCCGCCTGAAACGTCGATATATGCAATAAAAACAGAACTTCTCCCCTTTCCAATATCTTACTCATTATTTTAACGAGAAACAAATAGTTGATTGAAAATGAATTGTTTAAGGTTAATTTCTAATCAATTATGTGTTTTCATCATTTTTATCGTATATTTAATGATTTAATAGCAATAAACTGAAAATTCACAAAAACGTGGAAAAACAGCAAAATATTGCCTAATTCGATGATATTTTGTTTATATCACATAATGGAAAAGGGGATGATAAACGTCAAAATATTGCTGAATTCGATGATTATTAGTACGAAACAAAATGCAAGAAAACTTGCTTAAAATGCAATATTAAGCGAAAATCTGAGATTTGAAGGCCAAATCACATATCGTGATACTACATGAAATAGTATCGAAATATTGGTAAAAATGAATATATTTACGTAATATCAAACTACATGAAAAACGTAAAAAAAGTCATTATTATACCAAATTTGAGTATTTTACCTTCGAATCATAGAGCGACGTTTCGTATTTTTTAGACCCTAGAAAAGACGTATAAAGATGTTGCTTCCAATACAAATGATAAAAGTCATTGTGTTTTCATTAAAATTAACTAAAATGTTCCTGATTTTCGGTTTATATTACCGATGGAAGATGTACACGTAAAAGTGTTCTAATCCGGCTGAAAGTCGATATATGCAATAAAAACAGAACTTCTCCCTTTTTCAATATCTTGCTCAGTATTTTAACGAGATACAATCTGGTGTTTGAAAATGAAGTATTTAAGGTTATTTTCTAGTCAATTATGTGCTTGCATCATTTTTATCGTATATTTAAAGAATTAATAACAATAAACTGAAAATTCTAAAAACGTGGAAAAACGGCAAAATGTTGCCTAATTCGATGATATTTTGTTTAAATGACATAAAGGAAAAGGAGATGATAAAGGTCAAAATATTGCTAAATTCGATGATTTTTGGTACAAAACAAAATGCAAGAAAACTTGCTTAAAATGCAAAATTTGCGAAATTCTGAGATATGAAGGCCAAATCACATATCGTGAGAAAACATGAAGTAGTATCGAAATATTGGTAAAAACTAATATATATACGTAAAATCACACTACATGAATAACGTGAAAAAAGTCACTATATTACCATATTTGAGGATTTTAACTTCAAATCATAGAGCGAGGTTTCGTATAATTCAGATCCAAGAAAAAACATGACAATGTTGTTTCAAATACAAATGAAAAAAATCAATGTGTTTTCATTAGAATTAACTAAAATATTTCTGATTTTCCGTTTATATTACCGATGGAAAATGTACACGTAAAACCGCTGTAATCCGCCTGAAACGTCGATATATGCAATAAAAACAGAACTTCTCCCCTTTCCAATATCTTACTCAGTGTAATATCAAACTAAATGAAAAACGTGAAAAAAGTCATTATTATACCAAATTTGACGATTTTAACTTCGAATCACAAAGCGACGTTTCGTATTTTTTAGACCCTAGAAAAGACGTATAAAGATGTTGCTTCCAATACAAATGATAAAAATCAATGTGTTTTCATTAAAATTAACTAAAATGTTCCTGATTTTCGGTTTATATTACCGATGGAAGATGTACACGTAAAACCGTTCTAATCCGGCTGAAACGTCGATATATGCAATAAAAACAGAACTTCTCCCCTTTCCAATATCTTACTCAGTATTTTAACGAGAAACAAATAGTTGATTGAAAATGAAGTATTTAAGGTTATTTTCTAATCAATTATGTGTTTGCATCATTTTTTTCGTATATTTTAATTAACAATAAACTGAAAATTCAAAAAACGTGGAAAAAACGGCAAAATATTGCCTAATTCGATGATATTTTGTTTAAATCACAAAAAGGAAAAGGGGATGATAAAGGTCAAAATATTGCTGAATTCGATGATTTTTAGTACAAAACAAAATGCAAGAAAACTTGCTTAAAAATGCAAAATTTGCGAAATTCTGAGATATGAAGGCCAAATCACATATCGTGAGAAAACATGAAGTAGTATCGAAATATTGGTAAAAACTAATATATATCCGTATAATCACACTACATGAATAACGTGAAAAAGTCACTATATTACCATATTTGAGGATTTTACCTTCAAACCATAGAGAGTGGTTTCGTATTATTTAGATCCAAGAAAAAACATATGACAATGTTGTTTCAAATACAAATGAAAAAAATCAATGTGTTTTCATTAGAATTAACTAAAATATTTCTGATTTTCCGTTTATATTACCGATGGAAAATGTACACGTAAAACCGCTCTAATCCGCTCGAAACGTCGATATATGCAATAAAAACAGAACTTCTCCCCTTTCCAATATCTTACTCAGTATTTTAACGAGAAACAAATAGTTGATTGAAAATGAAGTGTTTAAATTTAATTTCTAATCAATTATGTGTTTGCATCATTTTTATCGTATATTTAATGAATTATTAGCAATAAACTGAAAATTCACAAAAACGTGGAAAAACAGCAAAATATTGCCTAATTAAATGATATTTTGTTTATATCACATAAAGGAAAAGAGGATGATGAAGGTCAAAATATTGCTGAATTCGATGATTTTTAGTACCAAAAAAAATGCAAGAAAACTTGCTTAAAATGCAATATTATGCGAAAATCTGAGAGATGAAGGCCAAATCACTTATCGTGATACTACATGAAATAGTATTGAAATATTGGTAAAAATGAATATATTTACGTAATATCAAACTACATGAAAAACGTGAAAAAAGTCATTATTATACCAAATTTGAGGATTTTAACTTTGAATCATAAAGCGATGTTTCGTATTTTTTAGATCTTAGAAAAGACGCATAAAGATGTTGTTTCCAATACAAATGATAAAAATCAATGTGTTTTCATAAAAATTAACTAAAATGTTCCTGATTTTCGGTTTATATTACCGATGGAAGACGTACACGTAAAACCGTTCTAATCCAGCTGAAACGTCGATATATGCAATAAAAACAGAACTTCTCCCCTTCTCAATATCTTACTCAGTATTTTAACGAGATACAAATTGGTGATTGAAAATGAAGTATTTAAGGTTATTTTCTAATCAATTATGTGTTTGCATAATTTTTCTCTTATATTTAATGAAATAATACCAATAAACTGAAAATTCACAAAAGCGTGGAAAAACTGCAAAACATTGCCCAATTCGATGATATTTTGTTTAAATCACACGAAGGAAAAGGGGATGATAAAGGTCAAAATATTGCTAAATTCGATGATTTTTAGTACAAAACAAAATGCAAGAAAACTTGCAAAATTGGCGAAATTCTGAGATTTGAAGGCCAAATCACATATCGTGAGAAAACATGAAGTAGTATCGAAATATTGGTAAAAACGAATATATATACGTAAAATCACACTACATGAATAACGTGAAAATTCACTATATTACCATATTTGACGATTTTAACTTCAAATCATAGAGCGAGGTTTCGTATTATTTAGATCCATGAACAGACATATGACAATGTTGTTTCAAATACAAATGATAAAAATCAATGTGTTTTCATTAGTATTAACTAAAATGTTCCTGATTTTTCGTTTATATTACCGATGGAAGATGTACACGTGACACCGCTCTAATCCGGCTGAAACGTCGATATATGCAATAAAAACAGAACTTCTCCCCTTTCCAATATCTTACTCAGTATTTTAACGAGAAACAAATAGTTGATTGAAAGAGAAGTGTTTAAGGTTAATTTCTAATCAATTATGTGTTTGCATCATTTTTATCGTATATTTAATGAATTAATTGCAATAAACTGAAAATTCACAAAAACGTGGCAAAACAGCAAAATATTGCCTAATTCGATGATATTTTGTTTATATCACATAAAGGAAACGGGGATGATAAACGTCAAAATATTGCTGAATTCGATGATTTTTAGTACGAAACCAAATGCAAGAAAACTTGATTAAAATGCAATATTATGCGAAAATCTGAGATTTGAAGGCCAAATCACATATCGTGATACTATATGAAATAGTATCGAAATATTGGTAAAAATAAATATATTTACGTAATATCAAACTACATGAAAAACGTGAAAAAAGTCATTATTATACCAAATTTGACGATTTTAACTTCGAATCATAAAGCGACGTTTCGTATTTTTTAGACCCTAGAAAAGACGTATAAAGATGTTGCTTCCAATACAAATGATAAAAATCAATGTGTTTTCATTAAAATTAACTAAAATGTTCCTGATTTTCGGTTTATATTACCGATGGAATATGTACACATAAAAGTGTTCTAATCCGGCTGAACGTCGATATATGCAATAAAAACAGAACTTCTCCCTTTTTCAATATCTTACTCATTATTTTAACGAGATTCAATCTAGTGTTTGAAAATGAAGTATTTAAGGTTATTTTCTAATCAATTATGTGCTTGCATCATTTTTATCGTATATTTAATGAATTAATAACAATAAACTGAAAATTAAAAAAACGTGGAAAAACGGCAAAATATTGCCTAATTCGATGATATTTTGTTTAAATCACATAAAGGAAAAGGGGATGATAAAGGACAAAATATTGCTAAATTCGATGATTTTTGGTACAAAACAAAATGCAAGAAAACTTGCTTAAAATGCAAAATTTGCGAAATTCTGAGATATGAAGGCCAAATCACATATTGTGAGAAAACATGAAGTAGTATCGAAATATTGGTAAAAACTAATATATATACGTATAATCACACTACATGAATAACGTGAAAAAAGTCACTATATTACCATATATGAGGATTTTGCCTTCAAACCATAGAGCGAGGTTTCGTATTATTTAGATCCAAGAAAAAACATATGACAATGTTGTTTCAAATACAAATGATAAAAATCAATGTGTTTTCATTAGAATTAACTAAAATAATCCTGATTTTCTGTTTATATTACCGATGGAAGATGTACACGTGAAACAGCTCTAATCCGGCTGAAACGTCGATATATGCAATAAAAACAGAACTTCTCCCCTTTCCAATATCTTACTCAGTATTTTAACTAGAAACAAATAGTTGATTGAAAATGAATTGTTTAAGGTTAATTTCTAATCAATTATGTGTTTTCATCATTTTTATCGTATATTTAATGATTTAATAGCAATAAACTGAAAATTCACAAAAACGTGGAAAAACAGCAAAATATTGCCTAATTCGATGATATTTTGTTTATATCACATAAAGGAAACGGGGATGATAAACGTCAAAATATTGCTGAATTCGATGATTATTAGTACGATTAAAATGCAAGAAAACTTGCTTAAAATGCAATATTAAGCGAAAATCTGAGATATGAAGACCAAATCACATATCGTGATACTACATGAAATAGTATCGAAATATTGGTAAAAATGAATATATTTACGTAATATCAAACTACATGAAAAACGTAAAAAAAGTCATTATTATACCAAATTTGACGATTTTAACTTCGAATCATAAAGCGACGTTTCGTATTTTTTAGACCCTAGAAAAGACGTTTAAAGATGTTGCTTCCAATACAAATGATAAAAATCAATGTGTTTTCATTAATGTTGCTTCCAATACATATAGATGTTGCTTCCAATACAAATGATAAAAATCAATGTGTTTTCATTAATGTTGCTTCCAATACAAATGATAAAAATCAATGTGTTTTCACTAAAATTAACTAAAATGTTCCTGATTTTCGGTTTATATTACCGATGGAAGATGTACACGTAAAAGTGTTCTAATCCGGCTGAAAGTCGATATATGCAATAAATTACAGACCTTCTCCCTTTTTCAATATCTTACTCAGTATTTTAACGAGATACAATCTGGTGTTTGAAAATGAAGTATTTAAGGTTATTTTCTAATCAATTATGTGCTTGCATCATTTTTATCGTATATTTAAAGAATTAATACCAATGAACTGAAAATTCAAAAAACGTGGAAAAACGGCAAAATGTTGCCTAATTCGATGATATTTTGTTTAAATAACATAAAGGAAAAGGGGATGATAAAGGTCAAAATATTGCTAAATTCGATGATTTTTGGTACAAAACAAAATGCAAGAAAACTTGCTTAAAATGCAAAATTTGCGAAATTCTGAGATATGAAGGCCAAATCACATATTGTGAGAAAACATGAAGTAGTATCGAAATATTGGTAAACACTAATATATATACGTAAAATCACACTACATGAATAACGTGAAAAAAGTCACTATATTACCATATTTGAGGATTTTAACTTCAAATCATAGAGCGAGGTTTCGTATTATTCAGATCCAAGAAAAAACATGACAATGTTGTTTCAAATACAAATGAAAAAAACCAATGTGTTTTCATTAGAATTAACTAAAATATTTCTGATTTTCCGTTTATATTACCAATGGAAAATGTACACGTAAAACCGCTGTAATCCGCCTGAAACGTCGATATATGCAATAAAAACAGAACTTCTCCCCTTTCCAATATCTTACTCAGTATTTTAACGAGAAACAAATAGTTGATTGAAAATGAATTGTTTAAGGTTAATTTCTAATCAATTATGTGTTTTCATCATTTTTATCGTATATTTAATGATTTAATAGCAATAAACTGAAAATTCACAAAAACGTGGAAAAACAGCAAAATATTGCCTAATTCGATGATATTTTGTTTATATCACATAATGGAAAAGGGGATGATAAACGTCAAAATATTGCTGAATTCGATGATTATTAGTACGAAACAAAATGCAAGAAAACTTGCTTAAAATGCAATATTAAGCGAAAATCTGAGATTTGAAGGCCAAATCACATATCGTGATACTACATGAAATAGTATCGAAATATTGGTAAAAATGAATATATTTACATAATATCAAACTACATGAAAAACGTAAAAAAAGTTATTATTATACCAAATTTGAGTATTTTACCTTCGAATCATAGAGCGACGTTTCGTATTTTTTAGACCCTAGAAAAGACGTATAAAAACTGCAAAATGTAGCTTCCAATACAAATGATAAAAATCAATGTGTTTTCATTAATGTTGCTTCCAATACATATAGATGTTGCTTCCAATACAAATGATAAAAATCAATGTGTTTTCATTAATGTTGCTTCCAATACAAATGATAAAAATCAATGTGTTTTCATTAAAATTAACTAAAATGTTCCTGATTTTCGGTTTATATTACCGATGGAAGATGTACACGTAAAAGTGTTCTAATCCGGCTGAAAGTCGATATATGCAATAAAAACAGAACTTCTCCCTTTTTCAATATCTTACTCAGTATTTTAACGAGATACAATCTGGTGTTTGAAAATGAAGTATTTAAGGTTATTTTCTAATCAATTATGTGCTTGCATCATTTTTATCGTATATTTAAAGAATTAATACCAATGAACTGAAAATTCAAAAAACGTGGAAAAACGGCAAAATGTTGCCTAATTCGATGATATTTTGTTTAAATAACATAAAGGAAAAGGGGATGATAAAGGTCAAAATATTGCTAAATTCGATGATTTTTGGTACAAAACAAAATGCAAGAAAACTTGCTTAAAATGCAAAATTTGCGAAATTCTGAGATATGAAGGCCAAATCACATATCGTGAGAAAACATGAAGTAGTATCGAAATATTGGTAAAAACTAATATATATACGTAAAATCACACTACATGAATAACGTGAAAAAAGTCACTATATTACCATATTTGAGGATTTTAACTTCAAATCATAGAGCGAGGTTTCGTATTATTCAGATCCAAGAAAAAACATGACAATGTTGTTTCAAATACAAATGAAAAAAATCAATGTGTTTTCATTAGAATTAACTAAAATATTTCTGATTTTCCGTTTATATTACCGATGGAAAATGTACACGTAAAACCGCTGTAATCCGCCAGAAACGTCGATATATGCAATAAAAACAGAACTTCTCCCCTTTCCAATATCTTACTCAGTATTTTAACGAGAAACAAATAGTTGATTGAAAATGAATTGTTTAAGGTTAATTTCTAATCAATTATGTGTTTTCATCATTTTTATCGTATATTTAATGATTTAATAGCAATAAACTGAAAATTCACAAAAACGTGGAAAAACAGCAAAATATTGCCTAATTCGATGATATTTTGTTTATATCACATAATGGAAAAGGGGATGATAAACGTCAAAATATTGCTGAATTCGATGATTATTAGTACGAAACAAAATTGAAGAAAACTTGCTTAAAATGCAATATTAAGCGAAAATCTGAGATTTGAAGGCCAAATCACATATCGTGATACTACATGAAATAGTATCGAAATATTGGTAAAAATGAATATATTTACGTAATATCAAACTACATGAAAAACGTAAAAAAAGTCATTATTATACCAAATTTGAGTATTTTACCTTCGAATCATAGAGCGACGTTTCGTATTTTTTAGACCCTAGAAAAGACGTATAAAGATGTTGCTTCCAATACAAATGATAAAAGTCATTGTGTTTTCATTAAAATTAACTAAAATGTTCCTGATTTTCGGTTTATATTACCGATGGAAGATGTACACGTAAAAGTGTTCTAATCCGGCTGAAAGTCGATATATGCAATAAAAACAGAACTTCTCCCTTTTTCAATATCTTGCTCAGTATTTTAACGAGATACAATCTGGTGTTTGAAAATGAAGTATTTAAGGTTATTTTCTAATCAATTATGTGCTTGCATCATTTTTATCGTATATTTAAAGAATTAATAACAATAAACTGAAAATTCTAAAAACGTGGAAAAACGGCAAAATGTTGCCTAATTCGATGATATTTTGTTTAAATAACATAAAGGAAAAGGGGATGATTAAGGTCAAAATATTGCTAAATTCGATGATTTTTGGTACAAAACAAAATGCAAGAAAACTTGCTTAAAATGCAAAATTTGCGAAATTCTGAGATATGAAGGCCAAATCACATATCGTGAGAAAACATGAAGTAGTATCGAAATATTGGTAAAAACTAATATATATACGTAAAATCACACTACATGAATAACGTGAAAAAAGTCACTATATTACCATATTTGAGGATTTTAACTTCAAATCATAGAGCGAGGTTTCGTATTATTCAGATTCAAGAAAAAACATGACAATGTTGTTTCAAATACAAATGAAAAAAATCAATGTGTTTTCATTAGAATTAACTAAAATATTTCTGATTTTCCGTTTATATTACCAATGGAAAATGTACACGTAAAACCGCTGTAATCCGCCTGAAACGTCGATATATGCAATAAAAACAGAACTTCTCCCCTTTCCAATATCTTACTCAGTATTTTAACGAGAAACAAATAGTTGATTGAAAATGAATTGTTTAAGGTTAATTTCTAATCAATTATGTGTTTTCATCATTTTTATCGTATATTTAATGATTTAATAGCAATAAACTGAAAATTCACAAAAACGTGGAAAAACAGCAAAATATTGCCTAATTCGATGATATTTTGTTTATATCACATAATGGAAAAGGGGATGATAAACGTCAAAATATTGCTGAATTCGATGATTATTAGTACGAAACAAAATGCAAGAAAACTTGCTTAAAATGCAATATTAAGCGAAAATCTGAGATTTGAAGGCCAAGTCACATATCGTGATACTACATGAAATAGTATCGAAATATTGGTAAAAATGAATATATTTACATAATATCAAACTACATGAAAAACGTAAAAAAAGTCATTATTATACCAAATTTGAGTATTTTACCTTCGAATCATAGAGCGACGTTTCGTATTTTTTAGACCCTAGAAAAGACGTATAAAAACAGCAAAATGTTGCTTCCAATACAAATGATAAAAATCAATGTGTTTTCATTAATGTTGCTTCCAATACATATAGATGTTGCTTCCAATACAAATGATAAAAATCAATGTGTTTTCATTAATGTTGCTTCCAATACAAATGATAAAAATCAATGTGTTTTCATTAAAATTAACTAAAATGTTCCTGATTTTCGGTTTATATTACCGATGGAAGATGTACACGTAAAAGTGTTCTAATCCGGCTGAAAGTCGATATATGCAATAAAAACAGAACTTCTCCCTTTTTCAATATCTTACTCAGTATTTTAACGAGATACAATCTGGTGTTTGAAAATGAAGTATTTAAGGTTATTTTCTAATCAATTATGTGCTTGCATCATTTTTATCGTATATTTAAAGAATTAATACCAATGAACTGAAAATTCAAAAAACGTGGAAAAACGGCAAAATGTTGCCTAATTCGATGATATTTTGTTTAAATAACATAAAGGAAAAGGGGATGATAAAGGTCAAAATATTGCTAAATTCGATGATTTTTGGTACAAAACAAAATGCAAGAAAACTTGCTTAAAATGCAAAATTTGCGAAATTCTGAGATATGAAGGCCAAATCACATATCGTGAGAAAACATGAAGTAGTATCGAAATATTGGTAAAAACTAATATATATACGTAAAATCACACTACATGAATAACGTGAAAAAAGTCACTATATTACCATATTTGAGGATTTTAACTTCAAATCATAGAGCGAGGTTTCGTATTATTCAGATCCAAGAAAAAACATGACAATGTTGTTTCAAATACAAATGAAAAAAATCAATGTGTTTTCATTAGAATTAACTAAAATATTTCTGATTTTCCGTTTATATTACCGATGGAAAATGTACACGTAAAACCGCTGTAATCCGCCAGAAACGTCGATATATGCAATAAAAACAGAACTTCTCCCCTTTCCAATATCTTACTCAGTGTAATATCAAACTAAATGAAAAACGTGAAAAAAGTCATTATTATACCAAATTTGACGATTTTAACTTCGAATCACAAAGCGACGTTTCGTATTTTTTAGACCCTAGAAAAGACGTATAAAGATGTTGCTTCCAATACAAATGATAAAAATCAATGTGTTTTCATTAAAATTAACTAAAATGTTCCTGATTTTCGGTTTATATTACCGATGGAAGATGTACACGTAAAACCGTTCTAATCCGGCTGAAACGTCGATATATGCAATAAAAAGAGAACTTCTCCCCTTTCCAATATCTTACTCAGTATTTTAACGAGAAACAAATAGTTGATTGAAAATGAAGTATTTAAGGTTATTTTCTAATCAATTATGTGTTTGCATCATTTTTTTCGTATATTTTAATTAACAATAAACTGAAAATTCCAAAAACGTGGAAAAACGGCAAAATATTGCCTAATTCGATGATATTTTGTTTAAATCACAAAAAGGAAAAGGGGATGATAAAGGTCAAAATATTGCTGAATTCGATGATTTTTAGTACAAAACAAAATGCAAGAAAACTTGCTTAAAAATGCAAAATTTGCGAAATTCTGAGATATGAAGGCCAAATCACATATCGTGAGAAAACATGAAGTAGTATCGAAATATTGGTAAAAACTAATATATATCCGTATAATCACACTACATGAATAACGTGAAAACGTCACTATATTACCATATTTGAGGATTTTACCTTCAAACCATAGAGAGAGGTTTCGTATTATTTAGATCCAAGAAAAAACATATGACAATGTTGTTTCAAATACAAATGAAAAAAATCAATGTGTTTTCATTAGAATTAACTAAAATATTTCTGATTTTCCGTTTATATTACCGATGGAAAATGTACACGTAAAACCGCTCTAATCCGCTCGAAACGTCGATATATGCAATAAAAACAGAACTTCTCCCCTTTCCAATATCTTACTCAGTATTTTAACGAGAAACAAATAGTTGATTGAAAATGAAGAAAATGAAGTGTTTAAATTTAATTTCTAATCAATTATGTGTTTGCATCATTTTTATCGTATATTTAATGAATTATTAGCAATAAACTGAAAATTCACAAAAACGTGGAAAAACAGCAAAATATTGCCTAATTAAATGATATTTTGTTTATATCACATAAAGGAAAAGAGGATGATGAAGGTCAAAATATTGCTGAATTCGATGATTTTTAGTACCAAAAATAATGCAAGAAAACTTGCTTAAAATGCAATATTATGCGAAAATCTGAGATATGAAGGCCAAATCACTTATCGTGATACTACATGAAATAGTATTGAAATATTGGTAAAAATGAATATATTTACGTAATATCAAACTACATGAAAAACGTGAAAAAAGTCATTATTATACCAAATTTGAGGATTTTAACTTTGAATCATAAAGCGATGTTTCGTATTTTTTAGATCTTAGAAAAGACGCATAAAGATGTTGTTTCCAATACAAATGATAAAAATCAATGTGTTTTCATAAAAATTAACTAAAATGTTCCTGATTTTCGGTTTATATTACCGATGGAAGACGTACACGTAAAACCGTTCTAATCCAGCTGAAACGTCGATATATGCAATAAAAACAGAACTTCTCCCCTTCTCAATATCTTACTCAGTATTTTAACGAGATACAAATTGGTGATTGAAAATGAAGTATTTAAGGTTATTTTCTAATCAATTATGTGTTTGCATAATTTTTCTCGTATATTTAATGAAATAATAACAATAAACTGAAAATTCACAAAAGCGTGGAAAAACTGCAAAACATTGCCCAATTCGATGATATTTTGTTTAAATCACACGAAGGAAAAGGGGATGATAAAGGTCAAAATATTGCTAAATTCGATGATTTTTAGTACAAAACAAAATGCAAGAAAACTTGCAAAATTGGCGAAATTCTGAGATTTGAAGGCCAAATCACATATCGTGAGAAAACATGAAGTAGTATCGAAATATTGGTAAAAACGAATATATATACGTAAAATCACACTACATGAATAACGTGAAAATTCACTATATTACCATATTTGACGATTTTAACTTCAAATCATAGAGCGAGGTTTCGTATTATTTAGATCCAAGAACAGACATATGACAATGTTGTTTCAAATACAAATGATAAAAATCAATGTGTTTTCATTAGTATTAACTAAAATGTTCCTGATTTTTCGTTTATATTACCGATGGAAGATGTACACGTGACACCGCTCTAATCCGGCTGAAACGTCGATATATGCAATAAAAACAGAACTTCTCCCCTTTCCAATATCTTACTCAATATTTTAACGAGAAACAAATAGTTGATTGAAAGAGAAGTGTTTAAGGTTAATTTCTAATCAATTATGTGTTTGCATCATTTTTATCGTATATTTAATGAATTAATTGCAATAAACTGAAAATTCACAAAAACGTGGCAAAACAGCAAAATATTGCATAATTCGATGATATTTTGTTTATATCACATAAAGGAAACGGGGATGATAAACGTCAAAATATTGCTGAATTCGATGATTTTTAGTACGAAACAAAATGCAAGAAAACTTGATTAAAATGCAATATTATGCGAAAATCTGAGATTTGAAGGCCAAATCACATATCGTGATACTACATGAAATAGTATCGAAATATTGGTAAAAATGAATATATTTACATAATATCAAACTACATGAAAAACGTAAAAAAAGTTATTATTATACCAAATTTGAGTATTTTACCTTCGAATCATAGAGCGACGTTTCGTATTTTTTAGACCCTAGAAAAGACGTATAAAAACTGCAAAATGTAGCTTCCAATACAAATGATAAAAATCAATGTGTTTTCATTAATGTTGCTTCCAATACATATAGATGTTGCTTCCAATACAAATGATAAAAATCAATGTGTTTTCATTAATGTTGCTTCCAATACAAATGATAAAAATCAATGTGTTTTCATTAAAATTAACTAAAATGTTCCTGATTTTCGGTTTATATTACCGATGGAAGATGTACACGTAAAAGTGTTCTAATCCGGCTGAAAGTCGATATATGCAATAAAAACAGAACTTCTCCCTTTTTCAATATCTTACTCAGTATTTTAACGAGATACAATCTGGTGTTTGAAAATGAAGTATTTAAGGTTATTTTCTAATCAATTATGTGCTTGCATCATTTTTATCGTATATTTAAAGAATTAATACCAATGAACTGAAAATTCAAAAAACGTGGAAAAACGGCAAAATGTTGCCTAATTCGATGATATTTTGTTTAAATAACATAAAGGAAAAGGGGATGATAAAGGTCAAAATATTGCTAAATTCGATGATTTTTGGTACAAAACAAAATGCAAGAAAACTTGCTTAAAATGCAAAATTTGCGAAATTCTGAGATATGAAGGCCAAATCACATATCGTGAGAAAACATGAAGTAGTATCGAAATATTGGTAAAAACTAATATATATACGTAAAATCACACTACATGAATAACGTGAAAAAAGTCACTATATTACCATATTTGAGGATTTTAACTTCAAATCATAGAGCGAGGTTTCGTATTATTCAGATCCAAGAAAAAACATGACAATGTTGTTTCAAATACAAATGAAAAAAATCAATGTGTTTTCATTAGAATTAACTAAAATATTTCTGATTTTCCGTTTATATTACCGATGGAAAATGTACACGTAAAACCGCTGTAATCCGCCAGAAACGTCGATATATGCAATAAAAACAGAACTTCTCCCCTTTCCAATATCTTACTCAGTATTTTAACGAGAAACAAATAGTTGATTGAAAATGAATTGTTTAAGGTTAATTTCTAATCAATTATGTGTTTTCATCATTTTTATCGTATATTTAATGATTTAATAGCAATAAACTGAAAATTCACAAAAACGTGGAAAAACAGCAAAATATTGCCTAATTCGATGATATTTTGTTTATATCACATAATGGAAAAGGGGATGATAAACGTCAAAATATTGCTGAATTCGATGATTATTAGTACGAAACAAAATTGAAGAAAACTTGCTTAAAATGCAATATTAAGCGAAAATCTGAGATTTGAAGGCCAAATCACATATCGTGATACTACATGAAATAGTATCGAAATATTGGTAAAAATGAATATATTTACGTAATATCAAACTACATGAAAAACGTAAAAAAAGTCATTATTATACCAAATTTGAGTATTTTACCTTCGAATCATAGAGCGACGTTTCGTATTTTTTAGACCCTAGAAAAGACGTATAAAGATGTTGCTTCCAATACAAATGATAAAAGTCATTGTGTTTTCATTAAAATTAACTAAAATGTTCCTGATTTTCGGTTTATATTACCGATGGAAGATGTACACGTAAAAGTGTTCTAATCCGGCTGAAAGTCGATATATGCAATAAAAACAGAACTTCTCCCTTTTTCAATATCTTGCTCAGTATTTTAACGAGATACAATCTGGTGTTTGAAAATGAAGTATTTAAGGTTATTTTCTAATCAATTATGTGCTTGCATCATTTTTATCGTATATTTAAAGAATTAATAACAATAAACTGAAAATTCTAAAAACGTGGAAAAACGGCAAAATGTTGCCTAATTCGATGATATTTTGTTTAAATAACATAAAGGAAAAGGGGATGATTAAGGTCAAAATATTGCTAAATTCGATGATTTTTGGTACAAAACAAAATGCAAGAAAACTTGCTTAAAATGCAAAATTTGCGAAATTCTGAGATATGAAGGCCAAATCACATATCGTGAGAAAACATGAAGTAGTATCGAAATATTGGTAAAAACTAATATATATACGTAAAATCACACTACATGAATAACGTGAAAAAAGTCACTATATTACCATATTTGAGGATTTTAACTTCAAATCATAGAGCGAGGTTTCGTATTATTCAGATTCAAGAAAAAACATGACAATGTTGTTTCAAATACAAATGAAAAAAATCAATGTGTTTTCATTAGAATTAACTAAAATATTTCTGATTTTCCGTTTATATTACCAATGGAAAATGTACACGTAAAACCGCTGTAATCCGCCTGAAACGTCGATATATGCAATAAAAACAGAACTTCTCCCCTTTCCAATATCTTACTCAGTATTTTAACGAGAAACAAATAGTTGATTGAAAATGAATTGTTTAAGGTTAATTTCTAATCAATTATGTGTTTTCATCATTTTTATCGTATATTTAATGATTTAATAGCAATAAACTGAAAATTCACAAAAACGTGGAAAAACAGCAAAATATTGCCTAATTCGATGATATTTTGTTTATATCACATAATGGAAAAGGGGATGATAAACGTCAAAATATTGCTGAATTCGATGATTATTAGTACGAAACAAAATTGAAGAAAACTTGCTTAAAATGCAATATTAAGCGAAAATCTGAGATTTGAAGGCCAAATCACATATCGTGATACTACATGAAATAGTATCGAAATATTGGTAAAAATGAATATATTTACGTAATATCAAACTACATGAAAAACGTAAAAAAAGTCATTATTATACCAAATTTGAGTATTTTACCTTCGAATCATATTTTGTTCAAACGAACAAAACGTTTCGTATTTTTTAGACCCTAGAAAAGACGTATAAAGATGTTGCTTCCAATACAAATGATAAAAGTCATTGTGTTTTCATTAAAATTAACTAAAATGTTCCTGATTTTCGGTTTATATTACCGATGGAAGATGTACACGTAAAAGTGTTCTAATCCGGCTGAAAGTCGATATATGCAATAAAAACAGAACTTCTCCCTTTTTCAATATCTTGCTCAGTATTTTAACGAGATACAATCTGGTGTTTGAAAATGAAGTATTTAAGGTTATTTTCTAATCAATTATGTGCTTGCATCATTTTTATCGTATATTTAAAGAATTAATAACAATAAACTGAAAATTCTAAAAACGTGGAAAAACGGCAAAATGTTGCCTAATTCGATGATATTTTGTTTAAATAACATAAAGGAAAAGGGGATGATAAAGGTCAAAATATTGCTAAATTCGATGATTTTTGGTACAAAACAAAATGCAAGAAAACTTGCTTAAAATGCAAAATTTGCGAAATTCTGAGATATGAAGGCCAAATCACATATCGTGAGAAAACATGAAGTAGTATCGAAATATTGGTAAAAACTAATATATATACGTAAAATCACACTACATGAATAACGTGAAAAAAGTCAATATATTACCATATTTGAGGATTTTAACTTCAAATCATAGAGCGAGGTTTCGTATAATTCAGATCCAAGAAAAAACATGACAATGTTGTTTCAAATACAAATGAAAAAAATCAATGTGTTTTCATTAGAATTAACTAAAATATTTCTGATTTTCCGTTTATATTACCGATGGAAAATGTACACGTAAAACCGCTGTAATCCGCCTGAAACGTCGATATATGCAATAAAAACAGAACTTCTCCCCTTTCCAATATCTTACTCAGTGTAATATCAAACTAAATGAAAAACGTGAAAAAAGTCATTATTATACCAAATTTGACGATTTTAACTTCGAATCACAAAGCGACGTTTCGTATTTTTTAGACCCTAGAAAAGACGTATAAAGATGTTGCTTCCAATACAAATGATAAAAATCAATGTGTTTTCATTAAAATTAACTAAAATGTTCCTGATTTTCGGTTTATATTACCGATGGAAGATGTACACGTAAAACCGTTCTAATCCGGCTGAAACGTCGATATATGCAATAAAAAGAGAACTTCTCCCCTTTCCAATATCTTACTCAGTATTTTAACGAGAAACAAATAGTTGATTGAAAATGAAGTATTTAAGGTTATTTTCTAATCAATTATGTGTTTGCATCATTTTTTTCGTATATTTTAATTAACAATAAACTGAAAATTCCAAAAACGTGGAAAAACGGCAAAATATTGCCTAATTCGATGATATTTTGTTTAAATCACAAAAAGGAAAAGGGGATGATAAAGGTCAAAATATTGCTGAATTCGATGATTTTTAGTACAAAACAAAATGCAAGAAAACTTGCTTAAAAATGCAAAATTTGCGAAATTCTGAGATATGAAGGCCAAATCACATATCGTGAGAAAACATGAAGTAGTATCGAAATATTGGTAAAAACTAATATATATCCGTATAATCACACTACATGAATAACGTGAAAACGTCACTATATTACCATATTTGAGGATTTTACCTTCAAACCATAGAGAGAGGTTTCGTATTATTTAGATCCAAGAAAAAACATATGACAATGTTGTTTCAAATACAAATGAAAAAAATCAATGTGTTTTCATTAGAATTAACTAAAATATTTCTGATTTTCCGTTTATATTACCGATGGAAAATGTACACGTAAAACCGCTCTAATCCGCTCGAAACGTCGATATATGCAATAAAAACAGAACTTCTCCCCTTTCCAATATCTTACTCAGTATTTTAACGAGAAACAAATAGTTGATTGAAAATGAAGAAAATGAAGTGTTTAAATTTAATTTCTAATCAATTATGTGTTTGCATCATTTTTATCGTATATTTAATGAATTATTAGCAATAAACTGAAAATTCACAAAAACGTGGAAAAACAGCAAAATATTGCCTAATTAAATGATATTTTGTTTATATCACATAAAGGAAAAGAGGATGATGAAGGTCAAAATATTGCTGAATTCGATGATTTTTAGTACCAAAAATAATGCAAGAAAACTTGCTTAAAATGCAATATTATGCGAAAATCTGAGATATGAAGGCCAAATCACTTATCGTGATACTACATGAAATAGTATTGAAATATTGGTAAAAATGAATATATTTACGTAATATCAAACTACATGAAAAACGTGAAAAAAGTCATTATTATACCAAATTTGAGGATTTTAACTTTGAATCATAAAGCGATGTTTCGTATTTTTTAGATCTTAGAAAAGACGCATAAAGATGTTGTTTCCAATACAAATGATAAAAATCAATGTGTTTTCATAAAAATTAACTAAAATGTTCCTGATTTTCGGTTTATATTACCGATGGAAGACGTACACGTAAAACCGTTCTAATCCAGCTGAAACGTCGATATATGCAATAAAAACAGAACTTCTCCCCTTCTCAATATCTTACTCAGTATTTTAACGAGATACAAATTGGTGATTGAAAATGAAGTATTTAAGGTTATTTTCTAATCAATTATGTGTTTGCATAATTTTTCTCGTATATTTAATGAAATAATAACAATAAACTGAAAATTCACAAAAGCGTGGAAAAACTGCAAAACATTGCCCAATTCGATGATATTTTGTTTAAATCACACGAAGGAAAAGGGGATGATAAAGGTCAAAATATTGCTAAATTCGATGATTTTTAGTACAAAACAAAATGCAAGAAAACTTGCAAAATTGGCGAAATTCTGAGATTTGAAGGCCAAATCACATATCGTGAGAAAACATGAAGTAGTATCGAAATATTGGTAAAAACGAATATATATACGTAAAATCACACTACATGAATAACGTGAAAATTCACTATATTACCATATTTGACGATTTTAACTTCAAATCATAGAGCGAGGTTTCGTATTATTTAGATCCAAGAACAGACATATGACAATGTTGTTTCAAATACAAATGATAAAAATCAATGTGTTTTCATTAGTATTAACTAAAATGTTCCTGATTTTTCGTTTATATTACCGATGGAAGATGTACACGTGACACCGCTCTAATCCGGCTGAAACGTCGATATATGCAATAAAAACAGAACTTCTCCCCTTTCCAATATCTTACTCAATATTTTAACGAGAAACAAATAGTTGATTGAAAGAGAAGTGTTTAAGGTTAATTTCTAATCAATTATGTGTTTGCATCATTTTTATCGTATATTTAATGAATTAATTGCAATAAACTGAAAATTCACAAAAACGTGGCAAAACAGCAACATATTGCATAATTCGATGATATTTTGTTTATATCACATAAAGGAAACGGGGATGATAAACGTCAAAATATTGCTGAATTCGATGATTTTTAGTACGAAACAAAATGCAAGAAAACTTGATTAAAATGCAATATTATGCGAAAATCTGAGATTTGAAGGCCAAATCACATATCGTGATACTACATGAAATAGTATCGAAATATTGGTAAAAATGAATATATTTACATAATATCAAACTACATGAAAAACGTAAAAAAAGTTATTATTATACCAAATTTGAGTATTTTACCTTCGAATCATAGAGCGACGTTTCGTATTTTTTAGACCCTAGAAAAGACGTATAAAAACTGCAAAATGTAGCTTCCAATACAAATGATAAAAATCAATGTGTTTTCATTAATGTTGCTTCCAATACATATAGATGTTGCTTCCAATACAAATGATAAAAATCAATGTGTTTTCATTAATGTTGCTTCCAATACAAATGATAAAAATCAATGTGTTTTCATTAAAATTAACTAAAATGTTCCTGATTTTCGGTTTATATTACCGATGGAAGATGTACACGTAAAAGTGTTCTAATCCGGCTGAAAGTCGATATATGCAATAAAAACAGAACTTCTCCCTTTTTCAATATCTTACTCAGTATTTTAACGAGATACAATCTGGTGTTTGAAAATGAAGTATTTAAGGTTATTTTCTAATCAATTATGTGCTTGCATCATTTTTATCGTATATTTAAAGAATTAATACCAATGAACTGAAAATTCAAAAAACGTGGAAAAACGGCAAAATGTTGCCTAATTCGATGATATTTTGTTTAAATAACATAAAGGAAAAGGGGATGATAAAGGTCAAAATATTGCTAAATTCGATGATTTTTGGTACAAAACAAAATGCAAGAAAACTTGCTTAAAATGCAAAATTTGCGAAATTCTGAGATATGAAGGCCAAATCACATATCGTGAGAAAACATGAAGTAGTATCGAAATATTGGTAAAAACTAATATATATACGTAAAATCACACTACATGAATAACGTGAAAAAAGTCACTATATTACCATATTTGAGGATTTTAACTTCAAATCATAGAGCGAGGTTTCGTATTATTCAGATCCAAGAAAAAACATGACAATGTTGTTTCAAATACAAATGAAAAAAATCAATGTGTTTTCATTAGAATTAACTAAAATATTTCTGATTTTCCGTTTATATTACCGATGGAAAATGTACACGTAAAACCGCTGTAATCCGCCAGAAACGTCGATATATGCAATAAAAACAGAACTTCTCCCCTTTCCAATATCTTACTCAGTATTTTAACGAGAAACAAATAGTTGATTGAAAATGAATTGTTTAAGGTTAATTTCTAATCAATTATGTGTTTTCATCATTTTTATCGTATATTTAATGATTTAATAGCAATAAACTGAAAATTCACAAAAACGTGGAAAAACAGCAAAATATTGCCTAATTCGATGATATTTTGTTTATATCACATAATGGAAAAGGGGATGATAAACGTCAAAATATTGCTGAATTCGATGATTATTAGTACGAAACAAAATTGAAGAAAACTTGCTTAAAATGCAATATTAAGCGAAAATCTGAGATTTGAAGGCCAAATCACATATCGTGATACTACATGAAATAGTATCGAAATATTGGTAAAAATGAATATATTTACGTAATATCAAACTACATGAAAAACGTAAAAAAAGTCATTATTATACCAAATTTGAGTATTTTACCTTCGAATCATAGAGCGACGTTTCGTATTTTTTAGACCCTAGAAAAGACGTATAAAGATGTTGCTTCCAATACAAATGATAAAAGTCATTGTGTTTTCATTAAAATTAACTAAAATGTTCCTGATTTTCGGTTTATATTACCGATGGAAGATGTACACGTAAAAGTGTTCTAATCCGGCTGAAAGTCGATATATGCAATAAAAACAGAACTTCTCCCTTTTTCAATATCTTGCTCAGTATTTTAACGAGATACAATCTGGTGTTTGAAAATGAAGTATTTAAGGTTATTTTCTAATCAATTATGTGCTTGCATCATTTTTATCGTATATTTAAAGAATTAATAACAATAAACTGAAAATTCTAAAAACGTGGAAAAACGGCAAAATGTTGCCTAATTCGATGATATTTTGTTTAAATAACATAAAGGAAAAGGGGATGATTAAGGTCAAAATATTGCTAAATTCGATGATTTTTGGTACAAAACAAAATGCAAGAAAACTTGCTTAAAATGCAAAATTTGCGAAATTCTGAGATATGAAGGCCAAATCACATATCGTGAGAAAACATGAAGTAGTATCGAAATATTGGTAAAAACTAATATATATACGTAAAATCACACTACATGAATAACGTGAAAAAAGTCACTATATTACCATATTTGAGGATTTTAACTTCAAATCATAGAGCGAGGTTTCGTATTATTCAGATTCAAGAAAAAACATGACAATGTTGTTTCAAATACAAATGAAAAAAATCAATGTGTTTTCATTAGAATTAACTAAAATATTTCTGATTTTCCGTTTATATTACCAATGGAAAATGTACACGTAAAACCGCTGTAATCCGCCTGAAACGTCGATATATGCAATAAAAACAGAACTTCTCCCCTTTCCAATATCTTACTCAGTATTTTAACGAGAAACAAATAGTTGATTGAAAATGAATTGTTTAAGGTTAATTTCTAATCAATTATGTGTTTTCATCATTTTTATCGTATATTTAATGATTTAATAGCAATAAACTGAAAATTCACAAAAACGTGGAAAAACAGCAAAATATTGCCTAATTCGATGATATTTTGTTTATATCACATAATGGAAAAGGGGATGATAAACGTCAAAATATTGCTGAATTCGATGATTATTAGTACGAAACAAAATGCAAGAAAACTTGCTTAAAATGCAATATTAAGCGAAAATCTGAGATTTGAAGGCCAAGTCACATATCGTGATACTACATGAAATAGTATCGAAATATTGGTAAAAATGAATATATTTACATAATATCAAACTACATGAAAAACGTAAAAAAAGTCATTATTATACCAAATTTGAGTATTTTACCTTCGAATCATAGAGCGACGTTTCGTATTTTTTAGACCCTAGAAAAGACGTATAAAAACAGCAAAATGTTGCTTCCAATACAAATGATAAAAATCAATGTGTTTTCATTAATGTTGCTTCCAATACATATAGATGTTGCTTCCAATACAAATGATAAAAATCAATGTGTTTTCATTAATGTTGCTTCCAATACAAATGATAAAAATCAATGTGTTTTCATTAAAATTAACTAAAATGTTCCTGATTTTCGGTTTATATTACCGATGGAAGATGTACACGTAAAAGTGTTCTAATCCGGCTGAAAGTCGATATATGCAATAAAAACAGAACTTCTCCCTTTTTCAATATCTTACTCAGTATTTTAACGAGATACAATCTGGTGTTTGAAAATGAAGTATTTAAGGTTATTTTCTAATCAATTATGTGCTTGCATCATTTTTATCGTATATTTAAAGAATTAATACCAATGAACTGAAAATTCAAAAAACGTGGAAAAACGGCAAAATGTTGCCTAATTCGATGATATTTTGTTTAAATAACATAAAGGAAAAGGGGATGATAAAGGTCAAAATATTGCTAAATTCGATGATTTTTGGTACAAAACAAAATGCAAGAAAACTTGCTTAAAATGCAAAATTTGCGAAATTCTGAGATATGAAGGCCAAATCACATATCGTGAGAAAACATGAAGTAGTATCGAAATATTGGTAAAAACTAATATATATACGTAAAATCACACTACATGAATAACGTGAAAAAAGTCACTATATTACCATATTTGAGGATTTTAACTTCAAATCATAGAGCGAGGTTTCGTATTATTCAGATCCAAGAAAAAACATGACAATGTTGTTTCAAATACAAATGAAAAAAATCAATGTGTTTTCATTAGAATTAACTAAAATATTTCTGATTTTCCGTTTATATTACCGATGGAAAATGTACACGTAAAACCGCTGTAATCCGCCAGAAACGTCGATATATGCAATAAAAACAGAACTTCTCCCCTTTCCAATATCTTACTCAGTATTTTAACGAGAAACAAATAGTTGATTGAAAATGAATTGTTTAAGGTTAATTTCTAATCAATTATGTGTTTTCATCATTTTTATCGTATATTTAATGATTTAATAGCAATAAACTGAAAATTCACAAAAACGTGGAAAAACAGCAAAATATTGCCTAATTCGATGATATTTTGTTTATATCACATAATGGAAAAGGGGATGATAAACGTCAAAATATTGCTGAATTCGATGATTATTAGTACGAAACAAAATTGAAGAAAACTTGCTTAAAATGCAATATTAAGCGAAAATCTGAGATTTGAAGGCCAAATCACATATCGTGATACTACATGAAATAGTATCGAAATATTGGTAAAAATGAATATATTTACGTAATATCAAACTACATGAAAAACGTAAAAAAAGTCATTATTATACCAAATTTGAGTATTTTACCTTCGAATCATATTTTGTTCAAACGAACAAAACGTTTCGTATTTTTTAGACCCTAGAAAAGACGTATAAAGATGTTGCTTCCAATACAAATGATAAAAGTCATTGTGTTTTCATTAAAATTAACTAAAATGTTCCTGATTTTCGGTTTATATTACCGATGGAAGATGTACACGTAAAAGTGTTCTAATCCGGCTGAAAGTCGATATATGCAATAAAAACAGAACTTCTCCCTTTTTCAATATCTTGCTCAGTATTTTAACGAGATACAATCTGGTGTTTGAAAATGAAGTATTTAAGGTTATTTTCTAATCAATTATGTGCTTGCATCATTTTTATCGTATATTTAAAGAATTAATAACAATAAACTGAAAATTCTAAAAACGTGGAAAAACGGCAAAATGTTGCCTAATTCGATGATATTTTGTTTAAATAACATAAAGGAAAAGGGGATGATAAAGGTCAAAATATTGCTAAATTCGATGATTTTTGGTACAAAACAAAATGCAAGAAAACTTGCTTAAAATGCAAAATTTGCGAAATTCTGAGATATGAAGGCCAAATCACATATCGTGAGAAAACATGAAGTAGTATCGAAATATTGGTAAAAACTAATATATATACGTAAAATCACACTACATGAATAACGTGAAAAAAGTCAATATATTACCATATTTGAGGATTTTAACTTCAAATCATAGAGCGAGGTTTCGTATAATTCAGATCCAAGAAAAAACATGACAATGTTGTTTCAAATACAAATGAAAAAAATCAATGTGTTTTCATTAGAATTAACTAAAATATTTCTGATTTTCCGTTTATATTACCGATGGAAAATGTACACGTAAAACCGCTGTAATCCGCCTGAAACGTCGATATATGCAATAAAAACAGAACTTCTCCCCTTTCCAATATCTTACTCAGTGTAATATCAAACTAAATGAAAAACGTGAAAAAAGTCATTATTATACCAAATTTGACGATTTTAACTTCGAATCACAAAGCGACGTTTCGTATTTTTTAGACCCTAGAAAAGACGTATAAAGATGTTGCTTCCAATACAAATGATAAAAATCAATGTGTTTTCATTAAAATTAACTAAAATGTTCCTGATTTTCGGTTTATATTACCGATGGAAGATGTACACGTAAAACCGTTCTAATCCGGCTGAAACGTCGATATATGCAATAAAAAGAGAACTTCTCCCCTTTCCAATATCTTACTCAGTATTTTAACGAGAAACAAATAGTTGATTGAAAATGAAGTATTTAAGGTTATTTTCTAATCAATTATGTGTTTGCATCATTTTTTTCGTATATTTTAATTAACAATAAACTGAAAATTCCAAAAACGTGGAAAAACGGCAAAATATTGCCTAATTCGATGATATTTTGTTTAAATCACAAAAAGGAAAAGGGGATGATAAAGGTCAAAATATTGCTGAATTCGATGATTTTTAGTACAAAACAAAATGCAAGAAAACTTGCTTAAAAATGCAAAATTTGCGAAATTCTGAGATATGAAGGCCAAATCACATATCGTGAGAAAACATGAAGTAGTATCGAAATATTGGTAAAAACTAATATATATCCGTATAATCACACTACATGAATAACGTGAAAACGTCACTATATTACCATATTTGAGGATTTTACCTTCAAACCATAGAGAGAGGTTTCGTATTATTTAGATCCAAGAAAAAACATATGACAATGTTGTTTCAAATACAAATGAAAAAAATCAATGTGTTTTCATTAGAATTAACTAAAATATTTCTGATTTTCCGTTTATATTACCGATGGAAAATGTACACGTAAAACCGCTCTAATCCGCTCGAAACGTCGATATATGCAATAAAAACAGAACTTCTCCCCTTTCCAATATCTTACTCAGTATTTTAACGAGAAACAAATAGTTGATTGAAAATGAAGAAAATGAAGTGTTTAAATTTAATTTCTAATCAATTATGTGTTTGCATCATTTTTATCGTATATTTAATGAATTATTAGCAATAAACTGAAAATTCACAAAAACGTGGAAAAACAGCAAAATATTGCCTAATTAAATGATATTTTGTTTATATCACATAAAGGAAAAGAGGATGATGAAGGTCAAAATATTGCTGAATTCGATGATTTTTAGTACCAAAAATAATGCAAGAAAACTTGCTTAAAATGCAATATTATGCGAAAATCTGAGATATGAAGGCCAAATCACTTATCGTGATACTACATGAAATAGTATTGAAATATTGGTAAAAATGAATATATTTACGTAATATCAAACTACATGAAAAACGTGAAAAAAGTCATTATTATACCAAATTTGAGGATTTTAACTTTGAATCATAAAGCGATGTTTCGTATTTTTTAGATCTTAGAAAAGACGCATAAAGATGTTGTTTCCAATACAAATGATAAAAATCAATGTGTTTTCATAAAAATTAACTAAAATGTTCCTGATTTTCGGTTTATATTACCGATGGAAGACGTACACGTAAAACCGTTCTAATCCAGCTGAAACGTCGATATATGCAATAAAAACAGAACTTCTCCCCTTCTCAATATCTTACTCAGTATTTTAACGAGATACAAATTGGTGATTGAAAATGAAGTATTTAAGGTTATTTTCTAATCAATTATGTGTTTGCATAATTTTTCTCGTATATTTAATGAAATAATAACAATAAACTGAAAATTCACAAAAGCGTGGAAAAACTGCAAAACATTGCCCAATTCGATGATATTTTGTTTAAATCACACGAAGGAAAAGGGGATGATAAAGGTCAAAATATTGCTAAATTCGATGATTTTTAGTACAAAACAAAATGCAAGAAAACTTGCAAAATTGGCGAAATTCTGAGATTTGAAGGCCAAATCACATATCGTGAGAAAACATGAAGTAGTATCGAAATATTGGTAAAAACGAATATATATACGTAAAATCACACTACATGAATAACGTGAAAATTCACTATATTACCATATTTGACGATTTTAACTTCAAATCATAGAGCGAGGTTTCGTATTATTTAGATCCAAGAACAGACATATGACAATGTTGTTTCAAATACAAATGATAAAAATCAATGTGTTTTCATTAGTATTAACTAAAATGTTCCTGATTTTTCGTTTATATTACCGATGGAAGATGTACACGTGACACCGCTCTAATCCGGCTGAAACGTCGATATATGCAATAAAAACAGAACTTCTCCCCTTTCCAATATCTTACTCAATATTTTAACGAGAAACAAATAGTTGATTGAAAGAGAAGTGTTTAAGGTTAATTTCTAATCAATTATGTGTTTGCATCATTTTTATCGTATATTTAATGAATTAATTGCAATAAACTGAAAATTCACAAAAACGTGGCAAAACAGCAAAATATTGCATAATTCGATGATATTTTGTTTATATCACATAAAGGAAACGGGGATGATAAACGTCAAAATATTGCTGAATTCGATGATTTTTAGTACGAAACAAAATGCAAGAAAACTTGATTAAAATGCAATATTATGCGAAAATCTGAGATTTGAAGGCCAAATCACATATCGTGATACTATATGAAATAGTATCGAAATATTGGTAAAAATGAATATATTTACGTAATATCAAACTACATGAAAAACGTGAAAAAAGTCATTATTATACCAAATTTGACGATTTTAACTTCGAATCATAAAGCGACGTTTCGTATTTTTTAGACCCTAGAAAAGACGTATAAAGATGTTGCTTCCAATACAAATGATAAAAATCAATGTGTTTTCATTAAAATTAACTAAAATGTTCCTGATTTTCGGTTTATATTACCGATGGAAGATGTACACGTAAAAGTGTTCTAATCCGGCTGAAAGTCGATATATGCAATAAAAACAGAACTTCTCCCTTTTTCAATATCTTGCTCAGTATTTTAACGAGATACAATCTGGTGTTTGAAAATGAAGTATTTAAGGTTATTTTCTAATCAATTATGTGCTTGCATCATTTTTATCGTATATTTAAAGAATTAATAACAATAAACTGAAAATTCTAAAAACGTGGAAAAACGGCAAAATGTTGCCTAATTCGATGATATTTTGTTTAAATAACATAAAGGAAAAGGGGATGATAAAGGTCAAAATATTGCTAAATTCGATGATTTTTGGTACAAAACAAAATGCAAGAAAACTTGCTTAAAATGCAAAATTTGCGAAATTCTGAGATATGAAGGCCAAATCACATATCGTGAGAAAACATGAAGTAGTATCGAAATATTGGTAAAAACTAATATATATAAGTAAAATCACACTACATGAATAACGTGAAAAAAGACACTATATTACCATATTTGAGGATTTTAACTTCAAATCATAGAGCGAGGTTTCGTATAATTCAGATCCAAGAAAAAACATGACAATGTTGTTTCAAATACAAATGAAAAAAATCAATGTGTTTTCATTAGAATTAACTAAAATATTTCTGATTTTCCGTTTATATTACCGATGGAAAATGTACACGTAAAACCGCTGTAATCCGCCTGAAATGTCGATATATGCAATAAAAACAGAACTTCTCCCCTTTCCAATATCTTACTCAGTGTAATATCAAACTAAATGAAAAACGTGAAAAAAGTCATTATTATACCAAATTTGACGATTTTAACTTCGAATCACAAAGCGACGTTTCGTATTTTTTAGACCCTAGAAAAGACGTATAAAGATGTTGCTTCCAATACAAATGATAAAAATCAATGTGTTTTCATTAAAATTAACTAAAATGTTCCTGATTTTCGGTTTATATTACCGATGGAAGATGTACACGTAAAACCGTTCTAATCCGGCTGAAACGTCGATATATGCAATAAAAACAGAACTTCTCCCCTTTCCAATATCTTACTCAGTATTTTAACGAGAAACAAATAGTTGATTGAAAATGAAGTATTTAAGGTTATTTTCTAATCAATTATATGTTTGCATCATTTTTTTCGTATATTTTAATTAACAATAAACTGAAAATTCAAAAAACGTGGAAAAACGGCAAAATATTGCCTAATTCGATGATATTTTGTTTAAATCACATAAAGGAAAAGGGGATGATAAAGGTCAAAATATTGCTGAATTCGATGATTTTTAGTACAAAACAAAATGCAAGAAAACTTGCTTAAAAATGCAAAATTTGCGAAATTCTGAGATATGAAGGCCAAATCACATATCGTGAGAAAACATGAAGTAGTATCGAAATATTGGTAAAAACTAATATATATCCGTATAATCACACTACATGAATAACGTGAAAACGTCACTATATTACCATATTTGAGGATTTTACCTTCAAACCATAGAGAGAGGTTTCGTATTATTTAGATCCAAGAAAAAACATATGACAATGTTGTTTCAAATACAAATGAAAAAAATCAATGTGTTTTCATTAGAATTAACTAAAATATTTCTGATTTTCCATTTATATTACCGATGGAAAATGTACACGTAAAACCGCTCTAATCCGCTCGAAACGTCGATATATGCAATAAAAACAGAACTTCTCCCCTTTCCAATATCTTACTCAGTATTTTAACGAGAAACAAATAGTTGATTGAAAATGAAGTGTTTAAATTTAATTTCTAATCAATTATGTGTTTGCATCATTTTTATCGTATATTCAATGAATTATTAGCAATAAACTGAAAATTCACAAAAACGTGGAAAAACAGCAAAATATTGCCTAATTAAATGATATTTTGTTTATATCACATAAAGGAAAAGAGGATGATGAAGGTCAAAATATTGCTGAATTCGATGATTTTTAGTACCAAAAAAATGCAAGAAAACTTGCTTAAAATGCAATATTATGCGAAAATCTGAGATATGAAGGCCAAATCACTTATCGTGATACTACATGAAATAGTATTGAAATATTGGTAAAAATGAATATATTTACGTAATATCAAACTACATGAAAAACGTGAAAAAAGTCATTATTATACCAAATTTGACGATTTTAACTTCGAATCATAAAGCGACGTTTCGTATTTTTTAGACCCTAGAAAAGACGTATAAAGATGTTGCTTCCAATACAAATGATAAAAATCAATGTGTTTTCATTAAAATTAACTAAAATGTCCTGATTTTCGGTTTATATTACCGATGGAAGATGTACACATAAAAGTGTTCTAATCCGGCTGAACGTCGATATATGCAATAAAAACAGAACTTCTCCCTTTTTCAATATCTTGCTCAGTATTTTAACGAGATACAATCTAGTGTTTGAAAATGAAGTATTAAAGGTTATTTTCTAATCAATTATGTGCTTGCATCATTTTTATCGTATATTTAATGAATTAATAACAATAAACTGAAAATTAAAAAAACGTGGAAAAACGGCAAAATATTGCCTAATTCGATGATATTTTGTTTAAATCACATAAAGGAAAAGGGGATGATAAAGGACAAAATATTGCTAAATTCGATGATTTTTGGTACAAAACAAAATGCAAGAAAACTTGCTTAAAATGCAAAATTTGCGAAAGTCTGAGATATGAAGGCCAAATCACATATTGTGAGAAAACATGAAGTAGAATCGAAATATTGGTAAAAACTAATATATATACGTATAATCACACTACATGAATAACGTGAAAAAAGTCACTATATTACCATATATGAGGATTTTGCCTTCAAACCATAGAGCGAGGTTTCGTATTATTTAGATCCAAGAAAAAACATATGACAATGTTGTTTCAAATACAAATGATAAAAATCAATGTATTTTCATTAGAATTAACTAAAATAATCCTGATTTTCTGTTTATATTACCGATGGAAGATGTACACGTGAAACCGCTCTAATCCGGCTGAAACGTCGATATATGCAATAAAAACAGAACTTCTCCCCTTTCCAATAGCTTACTCAGTATTTTAACTAGAAACAAATAGTTGATTGAAAATGAATTGTTTAAGGTTAATTTCTAATCAATTATGTGTTTTCATCATTTTTATCGTATATTTAATGATTTAATAGCAATAAACTGAAAATTCACAAAAACGTGGAAAAACAGCAAAATATTGCCTAATTCGATGATATTTTGTTTATATCACATAAAGGAAACGGGGATGATAAACGTCAAAATATTGCTGAATTCGATGATTTTTAGTACGAAACAAAATGCAAGAAAACTTGCTTAAAATGCAATATTAAGCGAAAATCTGAGATTTGAAGACCAAATCACATATCGTGATACTACATGAAATAGTATCGAAATATTGGTAAAAATGAATATATTTACGTAATATCAAACTACATGAAAAACGTAAAAAAAGTCATTATTATACCAAATTTGAGGATTTTACCTTCGAATCATAGAGCGACGTTTCGTATTTTTTAGACCATAGAAAAGACGTATAAAGATGTTGCTTCCAATACAAATGATAAAAATCAATGTGTTTTCATTAAAATTAACTAAAATGTTCCTGATTTTCGGTTTATATTACCGATGGAAGATGTACAGGTAAAAGTGTTCTAATCCGGTTGAACGTCGATATATGCAATAAAAACAAAACTTCTCCCTATTTCAATATCTTACTCAGTATTTTAACGAGATACAATCTGGTGTTTGAAAATGAAGTATTTAAGGTTATTTTCTAATCAATTATGTGCTTGCATCATTTTTATCGTATATATAATGAATTAATAACAATAAACTGAAAATTCAAAAAACGTGGAAAAACGGCAAAATATTGCCTAATTCGATGATATTTTGTTTAAATCACATAAAGGAAAAGGGGATGATAAAGGTCAAAATATTGCTAAATTCGATGATTTTTGGTACAAAACAAAATGCAAGAAAACTTGCTTAAAATGCAAAATTTGCGAAATTCTGAGATATGAAGGCCAAATCACATATCGTGAGAAAACATGAAGTAGTATCGAAATATTGGTAAAAACTAATATATGTACGTAAAATCACACTACATGAATAACGTGAAAAAAGTCACTATATTACCATATTTGAGGATTTTAACTTCAAATCATAGAGCGAGGTTTCGTATTATTTAGATCCAAGAACAGACATATGACAATGTTGTTTCAAATACAAATGATAAAAATCAATGTGTTTTCATTAGTATTAACTAAAATGTTCATGATTTTTCGTTTATATTACCGATGGAAGATGTACACGTGACACCGCTCTAATCCGGCTGAAACGTCGATATATGCAATAAAAACAGAACTTCTCCCCTTTCCAATATCTTACTCAGTATTTTAACGAGAAACAAATAGTTGATTGAAAGAGAAGTGTTTAAGATTAATTTATAATCAATTATGTGTTTGCATCATTTTTATCGTATATTTAATGAATTAATTGCAATAAACTGAAAATTCACAAAAACGTGGCAAAACAGCAAAATATTGCCTAATTCGATGATATTTTGTTTATATCACATAAAGAAAACGGGGATGATAAACGTCAAAATATTGCTGAATTCGATGATTTTTAGTACGAAACAAAATGCAAGAAAACTTGCTTAAAATGCAATATTATGCGAAAATCTGAGATTTGAAGGCCAAATCACATATCGTGATACTATATGAAATAGTATCGAAATATTGGTAAAAATGAATATATTTTCGTAATATCAAACTACATGAAAAACGTGAAAAAAGTCATTATTATACCAAATTTGACGATTTTAACTTCGAATCATAAAGCGAAGTTTCGTATTTTTTAGACCCTAGAAAAGACGTATAAAGATGTTGCTTCCAATACAAATGATAAAAATCAATGTGTTTTCATTAAAATTAACTAAAATGTTCCTGATTTTCGGTTTATATTACCGATGGAAGATGTACACATAAAAGTGTTCTAATCCGGCTGAACGTCGATATATGCAATAAAAACAGAACTTCTCCCTTTTTCAATATCTTACTCAGTATTTTAACGAGATACAATCTGGTGTTTGAAAATGAAGTATTTAAGGTTATTTTCTAATCAATTATGTGCTTGCATCATTTTTATCGTATATTTAATGAATTAATAACAATAAATTGAAAATTCAAAAAACGTAGAAAAACGGCAAAATATTGCCTAATTCGATGAAATTTTGTTTAAATCACATAAAGGAAAAGGGGATGATAAAGGTCAAAATATTGCTATTTTCGATGATTTTTGGTACAAAACAAAATGCAAGAAAACTTGCTTAAAATGCAAAATTTGCGAAATTCTGAGATATGAAGGCCAAATCACATATCGTGAGAAAACATGAAGTAGTATCGAAATATTGGTAAAAATTAATATATATACGTAAAATCACACTACATGAATAACGTGAAAAAAGTCACTATATTACCATATTTGAGGATTTTAACTTCAAATCATAGAGCGAGGTTTCGTATTATTCAGATCCAAGAAAAAACATATGACAATGTTGTTTCAAATACAAATAAAAAAAATCAATGTGTTTTCATTAGAATTAACTAAAATATTTCTGATTTTCCGTTTATATTACCGATGGAAAATGCACACGTAAAAGCGCTGTAATCTGCCTGAAATGTCGATATATGCAATAAAAACAAAACTTCTCCCCTTTCCAATATCTTACTCAGTATTTTAACGAGAAACAAATAGTTGATTGAAAGAGAAGTGTTTAAGGTTAATTTCTAATCAATTATGTGTTTGCATCATTTTTATCGTATATTTAATGAATTAATAGCAATAAACTGAAAATTCACAAAAACGTGGCAAAACAGCAAAATATTGCCTAATTCGATGATATTTTGTTTATATCACATAAAGGAAACGGGGACGATAAAGGTCAAAATATTGCTGAATTCGATGATTTTTAGTACAAAACAAAATGCAAGAAAACGTGCTTAAAAATGCAAAATTTGCGAAATTCTGAGATATGAAGGCCAAATCACATATCGTGAGAAAACATGAAGTAGTATCGAAATATTGGTAAAAACTAATATATATCCGTATAATCACACTACATGAATAACGTGAAAAAGTCACTATATTACCATATTTGAGGATTTTACCTTCAAACCATAGAGAGAGGTTTCGTATTATTTAGATCCAAGAAAAAACATATGACAATGTTGTTTCAAATACAAATGAAAAAAATCAATGTGTTTTCATTAGAATTAACTAAAATATTTCTGATTTTCCGTTTATATTACCGATGGAAAATGTACACGTAAAACCGCTCTAATCCGCTCGAAACGTCGATATATGCAATAAAAACAGAACTTCTCCCCTTTCCAATATCTTACTCAGTATTTTAACGAGAAACAAATAGTTGTTTGAAAATGAAGTGTTTAAATTTAATTTCTAATCAATTATGTGTTTGCATCATTTTTATCGTATATTTAATGAATTATTAGCAATAAACTGAAAATTCACAAAAAAGTGGAAAAACAGAAAAATATTGCCTAATTAAATGATATTTTGTTTATATCACATAAAGGAAAAGAGGATGATGAACGTCAAAATATTGCTGAATTCGATGATTTTTAGTACGAAAAAAAATGCAAGAAAACTTGCTTAAAATGCAATATTATGCGAAAATCTGAGATTTGAAGGCCAAATCACTTATCGTGATACTACATGAAATAGTATCGAAATATTGGTAAAAATGAATATATTTACGTAATATCAAACTACATGAAAAACGTGAAAAAAGTCATTATTATACCAAATTTGAGGATTTTAACTTTGAATCATAAAGCGATGTTTCGTATTTTTTAGACCTTAGAAAAGACGTATAAAGATGTTGTTTCCAATACAAATGATAAAAATCAATGTGTTTTCATAAAAATTAACTAAAATGTTCCTTATTTTCGGTTTATATTACCGATGGAAGACGTACACGTAAAACCGTTCTAATCCAGCTGAAACGTCGATATATGCAATAAAAACAGAACTTCTCCCCTTCTCAATATCTTACTCAGTATTTTAACGAGATACAAATTGGTGATTGAAAATGAAGTATTTAAGGTTATTTTGTAATCAATTATGTGTTTGCATAATTTTTCTCGTATATTTAATGAAATAATAACAATAAACTGAAAATTCACAAAAACGTGGAAAAACTGCAAAACATTGCCCAATTCGATGATATTTTGTTTAAATCACACGAAGGAAAAGGGGATGATAAAGGTCAAAATATTGCTAAATTCGATGATTTTTAGTACAAAACAAAATGCAAGAAAACTTGCAAAATTGGCGAAATTCTGAGATTTGAAGGCCAAATCACATGTCGTGAGAAAACATGAAGTAGTATCGAAATATTGGTAAAAACGAATATATATACGTAAAATCACACTACATGAAGAACGTGAAAAAAGTCACTATATTACCATATTTGACGATTTTAACTTCAAATCATAGAGCGAGGTTTCGTATTATTTAGATCCAAGAACAGACATATGACAATGTTGTTTCAAATACAAATGATAAAAATCAATGTGTTTTCATTAGTATTAACTAAAATGTTCATGATTTTTCGTTTATATTACCGATGGAAGATGTACACGTGACACCGCTCTAATCCGGCTGAAACGTCGATATATGCAATAAAAACAGAACTTCTCCCCTTTCCAATATCTTACTCAGTATTTTAACGAGAAACAAATAGTTGATTGAAAGAGAAGTGTTTAAGGTTAATTTCTAATCAATTATGTGTTTGCATCATTTTTATCGTATATTTAATGAATTAACAGCAATAAACTGAAAATTCACAAAAACGTGGCAAAACAGCAAAATATTGCCTATATCGATGATATTTTGTTTATATCACATAAAGGAAACGGGGATGATAAACGTCAAAATATTGCTGAATTCGATGATTTTTAGTACGAAACAAAATGCAAGAAAACTTGCTTAAAATGCAATATTATGCGAAAATCTGAGATTTGAAGGCCAAATCACATATCGTGATACTACATGAAATAGTATCGAAATATTGGTAAAAATGAATATATTTACGTAATATCAAACTACATGAAAAACGTGAAAAAAGTCATTATTATACCAAATTTGACGATTTTAACTTCGAATCACAAAGCGACGTTTCGTATTTTTTTGACCCTAGAAAAGACGTATAAAGATGTTGCTTCCAATACAAATGATGAAAATCAATGTGTTTTCATTAAAATTAACTAAAATGTTTCTGATTTTCCGTTTATATTACCGATGGAAGATGTACACGTAAAACCGTTCTAATCCGGCTGAAACGTCGATATATGCAATAAAAACAGAACTTCTCCCCTTTTCAATATCTTACTCAGTATTTTAACGAGAAACAAATTGGTGATTGAAAATGAAGTATTTAAGGTTATTTTCTAATCAATTATGTGTTTGCATCATTTTTATCGTATATTTAATGAATTATTAACAATAAACTGAAAATTCAAAAAACGTGGAAAAACGGCAAAATATTGCCTAATTCGATGATATTTTGTTTAAATCACAAAAAGGAAAAGGGGATGATAAAGGTCAAAATATTGCTAAATTCGATGATTTTTAGTACAAAACAAAATGCAAGAAAACTTGCTTAAAAATGCGAAATTTTCGAAATTCTGAGATATGAAGGCCAAATCACATATCGTGAGAAAAAATGAAGTAGTATCGAAATGTTGGTAAAAACTAATATATATCCGTATAATCACACTACATGAATAACGTGAAAAAGTCACTATATTACCATATTTGAGGATTTTGCCTTTAAACCATAGAGAGAGGTTTCGTATTATTTAGATCCAAGAAAAAACATATGACAATGTTGTTTCAAATACAAATGATAAAAATCAATGTGTTTTCATTAGAATTAACTAAAAAGTTCATGATTTTTCGTTTATATTACCGATGGAAGATGTACACGTGACACCGCTCTAATCCGGCTGAAACATCGATATACGCAATAAAAACAGAACTTCTCCCCTTTCCAATATCTTACTCAGTATTTTAACGAGAAACAAATAGTTGATTGAAAATGAAGTGTTTAAGGTTAATTTCTAATCAATTATGTGTTTGCATCATTTTTATCGTATATTTAATGAATTAATAGCAATAAACTGAAAATTCACAAAAACGTGGAAAAACAGCAAAATATTGCCTAATTCGATAATATTTTGTTTATATCACATAAAGGAAAGGGGGACGGTAAACGTCAAAATATTGCTGAATTCGATGATTTTTAGTACGAAACAAAATGCAAGAAAACTTGCTTAAAATGCAATATTATGCGAAAATCTGAGATTTGAAGGCCAAATCACATATCGTGATACTACATGAAATAGTATCGAAATATTGGAACAAATGAATATATTTACGTAATATCAAACTACATGAAAAACGAGAAAAAAATCATTATTATACCAAATTTGACGATTTTAACTTCGAATCATAAAGCGACGTTTCGTATTTTTTAGACCCTAGAAAAGACTTATAAAGATGTTGCTTCCAATACAAATGATAAAAATCAATGTGTTTTCATTAAAATTAACTAAAATGTTCCTGATTTTCGGTTTATATTACCGATGGAAGATGTACACGTAAAACCGTTCAAATCCAGCTGAAACGTCGATATATGCAATAAAAACAAAACTTCTCCCCTTTTCAATATCTTACTCAGTATTTTAACGAGAAACAAATTGGTGATTGAAAATGAAGTATTTAAGGTTATTTTCTAACCAATTATGTGTTTGCATAATTTTTATCGTATATTTAATGAATTATTAACAATAAACTGAAAATTCAAAAAATGTGGAAAAACGGCAAAATATTGCCTAATTCGATGAAATTTTGTTTAAATCACATAAAGGAAAAGGGGATGATAAAGGTCAAAATATTGCTATTTTCGATGATTTTTGGTACAAAACAAAATGCAAGAAAACTTGCTTAAAATGCAAAATTTGCGAAATTCTGAGATATGAAGGCCAAATCACATATCGTGAGAAAACATGAAGTAGTATGGAAATATTGGTAAAAATTAATATATATACGTAAAATCACACTACTTGAATAACGTGAAAAAAGTCACTATATTACCATATTTGAGGATTTTAACTTCAAATCATAGAGTGAGGTTTCGTATTATTGAGATCCAAGAAAAAACATATGACAATGTTGTTTCAAATACAAATGAAAAAAATCAATGTGTTTTCATTAGAATTAACTAAAATATTTCTGATTTTCCGTTTATATTACCGATGGAAAATGTACACGTAAAACCGCTGTAATCCGCCTAAAACGTCGATATATGCAATAAAAACAGAACTTCTCCCCTTTCCAATATCTTACTCAGTATTTTAACGAGAAACAAATAGTTGATTGAAAGAGAAGTGTTTAAGGTTAATTTCTAATCAATTATGTGTTTGCATCATTTTTATCGTATATTTAATGAATTAACAGCAATAAACTGAAAATTCACAAAAACGTGGCAAAACAGCAAAATATTGCCTATATCGATGATATTTTGTTTATATCACATAAAGGAAACGGGGATGATAAACGTCAAAATATTGCTGAATTCGATGATTTTTAGTACGAAACAAAATGCAAGAAAACTTGCTTAAAATGCAATATTATGCGAAAATCTGAGATTTGAAGGCCAAATCACATATCGTGATACTACATGAAATAGTATCGAAATATTGGTAAAAATGAATATATTTACGTAATATCAAACTACATGAAAAACGTGAAAAAAGTCATTATTATACCAAATTTGACGATTTTAACTTCGAATCACAAAGCGACGTTTCGTATTTTTTTGACCCTAGAAAAGACGTATAAAGATGTTGCTTCCAATACAAATGATGAAAATCAATGTGTTTTCATTAAAATTAACTAAAATGTTTCTGATTTTCCGTTTATATTACCGATGGAAGATGTACACGTAAAACCGTTCTAATCCGGCTGAAACGTCGATATATGCAATAAAAACAGAACTTCTCCCCTTTTCAATATCTTACTCAGTATTTTAACGAGAAACAAATTGGTGATTGAAAATGAAGTATTTAAGGTTATTTTCTAATCAATTATGTGTTTGCATCATTTTTATCGTATATTTAATGAATTATTAACAATAAACTGAAAATTCAAAAAACGTGGAAAAACGGCAAAATATTGCCTAATTCGATGATATTTTGTTTAAATCACAAAAAGGAAAAGGGGATGATAAAGGTCAAAATATTGCTAAATTCGATGATTTTTAGTACAAAACAAAATGCAAGAAAACTTGCTTAAAAATGCAAAATTTTCGAAATTCTGAGATATGAAGGCCAAATCACATATCGTGAGAAAAAATGAAGTAGTATCGAAATGTTGGTAAAAACTAATATATATCCGTATAATCACACTACATGAATAACGTGAAAAAGTCACTATATTACCATATTTGAGGATTTTGCCTTTAAACCATAGAGAGAGGTTTCGTATTATTTAGATCCAAGAAAAAACATATGACAATGTTGTTTCAAATACAAATGATAAAAATCAATGTGTTTTCATTAGAATTAACTAAAAAGTTCATGATTTTTCGTTTATATTACCGATGGAAGATGTACACGTGACACCGCTCTAATCCGGCTGAAACATCGATATACGCAATAAAAACAGAACTTCTCCCCTTTCCAATATCTTACTCAGTATTTTAACGAGAAACAAATAGTTGATTGAAAATGAAGTGTTTAAGGTTAATTTCTAATCAATTATGTGTTTGCATCATTTTTATCGTATATTTAATGAATTAATAGCAATAAACTGAAAATTCACAAAAACGTGGAAAAACAGCAAAATATTGCCTAATTCGATAATATTTTGTTTATATCACATAAAGGAAAGGGGGACGGTAAACGTCAAAATATTGCTGAATTCGATGATTTTTAGTACGAAACAAAATGCAAGAAAACTTGCTTAAAATGCAATATTATGCGAAAATCTGAGATTTGAAGGCCAAATCACATATCGTGATACTACATGAAATAGTATCGAAATATTGGAACAAATGAATATATTTACGTAATATCAAACTACATGAAAAACGTGAAAAAAATCATTATTATACCAAATTTGACGATTTTAACTTCGAATCATAAAGCGACGTTTCGTATTTTTTAGACCCTAGAAAAGACTTATAAAGATGTTGCTTCCAATACAAATGATAAAAATCAATGTGTTTTCATTAAAATTAACTAAAATGTTCCTGATTTTCGGTTTATATTACCGATGGAAGATGTACACGTAAAACCGTTCAAATCCAGCTGAAACGTCGATATATGCAATAAAAACAAAACTTCTCCCCTTTTCAATATCTTACTCAGTATTTTAACGAGAAACAAATTGGTGATTGAAAATGAAGTATTTAAGGTTATTTTCTAACCAATTATGTGTTTGCATAATTTTTATCGTATATTTAATGAATTATTAACAATAAACTGAAAATTCAAAAAATGTGGAAAAACGGCAAAATATTGCCTAATTCGATGAAATTTTGTTTAAATCACATAAAGGAAAAGGGGATGATAAAGGTCAAAATATTGTTATTTTCGATGATTTTTGGTACAAAACAAAATGCAAGAAAACTTGCTTAAAATGCAAAATTTGCGAAATTCTGAGATATGAAGGCCAAATCACATATCGTGAGAAAACATGAAGTAGTATGGAAATATTGGTAAAAATTAATATATATACGTAAAATCACACTACATGAATAACGTGAAAAAAGTCACTATATTACCATATTTGAGGATTTTAACTTCAAATCATAGAGTGAGGTTTCGTATTATTGAGATCCAAGAAAAAACATATGACAATGTTGTTTCAAATACAAATGAAAAAAATCAATGTGTTTTCATTAGAATTAACTAAAATATTTCTGATTTTCCGTTTATATTACCGATGGAAAATGTACACGTAAAACCGCTGTAATCCGCCTAAAACGTCGATATATGCAATAAAAACAGAACTTCTCCCCTTTCCAATATCTTACTCAGTATTTTAACGAGAAACAAATAGTTGATTGAAAGAGAAGTGTTTAAGGTTAATTTCTAATCAATTATGTGTTTGCATCATTTTTATCGTATATTTAATGAATTAACAGCAATAAACTGAAAATTCACAAAAACGTGGCAAAACAGCAAAATATTGCCTATATCGATGATATTTTGTTTATATCACATAAAGGAAACGGGGATGATAAACGTCAAAATATTGCTGAATTCGATGATTTTTAGTACGAAACAAAATGCAAGAAAACTTGCTTAAAATGCAATGTTATGCGAAAATCTGAGATTTGAAGGCCAAATCACATATCGTGATACTACATGAAATAGTATCGAAATATTGGTAAAAATGAATATATTTACGTAATATCAAACTACATGAAAAACGTGAAAAAAGTCATTATTATACCAAATTTGACGATTTTAACTTCGAATCACAAAGCGACGTTTCGTATTTTTTTGACCCTAGAAAAGCCGTATAAAGATGTTGCTTCCAATACAAATGATGAAAATCAATGTGTTTTCATTAAAATTAACTAAAATGTTTCTGATTTTCCGTTTATATTACCGATGGAAGATGTACACGTAAAACCGTTCTAATCCGGCTGAAACGTCGATATATGCAATAAAAACAGAACTTCTCCCCTTTTCAATATCTTACTCAGTATTTTAACGAGAAACAAATTGGTGATTGAAAATGAAGTATTTAAGGTTATTTTCTAATCAATTATGTGTTTGCATCATTTTTATCGTATATTTAATGAATTATTAACAATAAACTGAAAATTCAAAAAACGTGGAAAAACGGCAAAATATTGCCTAATTCGATGATATTTTGTTTAAATCACAAAAAGGAAAAGGGGATGATAAAGGTCAAAATATTGCTAAATTCGATGATTTTTAGTACAAAACAAAATGCAAGAAAACTTGCTTAAAAATGCAAAATTTTCGAAATTCTGAGATATGAAGGCCAAATCACATATCGTGAGAAAAAATGAAGTAGTATCGAAATGTTGGTAAAAACTAATATATATCCGTATAATCACACTACATGAATAACGTGAAAAAGTCACTATATTACCATATTTGAGGATTTTGCCTTTAAACCATAGAGAGAGGTTTCGTATTATTTAGATCCAAGAAAAAACATATGACAATGTTGTTTCAAATACAAATGATAAAAATCAATGTGTTTTCATTAGAATTAACTAAAAAGTTCATGATTTTTCGTTTATATTACCGATGGAAGATGTACACGTGACACCGCTCTAATCCGGCTGAAACATCGATATATGCAATAAAAACAGAACTTCTCCCCTTTCCAATATCTTACTCAGTATTTTAACGAGAAACAAATAGTTGATTGAAAATGAAGTGTTTAAGGTTAATTTCTAATCAATTATGTGTTTGCATCATTTTTATCGTATATTTAATGAATTAATAGCAATAAACTGAAAATTCACAAAAACGTGGAAAAACAGCAAAATATTGCCTAATTCGATAATATTTTGTTTATATCACATAAAGGAAAGGGGGACGGTAAACGTCAAAATATTGCTGAATTCGATGATTTTTAGTACGAAACAAAATGCAAGAAAACTTGCTTAAAATGCAATATTAAGCGAAAATCTGAGATTTGAAGGCCAAATCACATATCGTGATACTACATGAAATAGTATCGAAATATTGTTAAAAATGAATATATTTACGTAATTTCAAACTACATGAAAAACGTAAAAAAAGTTATTATTATACCAAATTTGAGGATTTTACCTTCGAATCATAGAGCGACGTTTCGTATTTTTTAGACCCTAGAAAAGACGTATTAAGATGTTGCTTCAAATGCAAATGATAAAAATCAATGTGTTTTCATTAAAATTAACTAAAATGTTCCTGATTTTCCGTTTATATTACCGATGGAAGATGTACATGTAAAACCGTTCTACTCAGGCTGAAACGTCGTTATATGCAATAAAAACAGAACTTCTCCCCTTTCCAATATCTTACTCAGTATTTTAACGAGAAACAAATAGTTGATTGAAAATTAAGTGTTTAAGGTTAATTTCTAATCAATTATGTGTTTGCATCATTTTTATCGTATATTTAATGAATTAATAGCAATAAACTAAAAATTCACAAAAACGTGGAAAAACAGCAAAATATTGCCTAATTCGATAATATTTTGTTTATATCACATAAAGGAAAGGGGGACGGTAAACGTCAAAATATTGCTGAATTCGATGATTTTTAGTACGAAACAAAATGCAAGAAAACTTGCTTAAAATGCAATATTATGCGAAATTCTGAGATTTGAAGGCCAAATCACATATCGTGATACTACATGAAATAGTATCGAAATATTGGTAAAAATGAATATATTTACGTAATATCAAACTACATGAAAAACGTGAAAAAAGTCATTATTATACCAAATTTGACGATTTTAACTTCGAATCACAAAGCGACGTTTCGTATTTTTTTGACCCTAGAAAAGACGTATAAAGATGTTGCTTCCAATACAAATGATGAAAATCAATGTGTTTTCATTAAAATTAACTAAAATGTTTCTGATTTTCCGTTTATATTACCGATGGAAGATGTACACGTAAAACCGTTCTAATCCGGCTGAAACGTCGATATATGCAATAAAAACAGAACTTCTCCCCTTTTCAATATCTTACTCAGTATTTTAACGAGAAACAAATTGGTGATTGAAAATGAAGTATTTAAGGTTATTTTCTAATCAATTATGTGTTTGCATAATTTTTATCGTATATTTAATGAATTATTAACAATAAACTGAAAATTCAAAAAACGTGGAAAAACGGCAAAATATTGCCTAATTCGATGATATTTTGTTTAAATCACAAAAAAGAAAAGGGGATGATAAAGGTCAAAATATTGCTAAATTCGATGATTTTTAGTACAAAACAAAATGCAAGAAAACTTGCTTAAAAATGCAAAATTTTCGAAATTCTGAGATATGAAGGCCAAATCACATATCGTGAGAAAAAATGAAGTAGTATCGAAATGTTGGTAAAAACTAATATATATCCGTATAATCACACTACATGAATAACGTGAAAAAGTCACTATATTACCATATATGAGGATTTTGCCTTTAAACCATAGAGAGAGGTTTCGTATTATTTAGATCCAAGAAAAAACATATGACAATGTTGTTTCAAATACAAATGATAAAAATCAATGTGTTTTCATTAGAATTAACTAAAAAGTTCATGATTTTTCGTTTATATTACCGATGGAAGATGTACACGTGACACCGCTCTAATCCGGCTGAAACATCGATATATGCAATAAAAACAGAACTTCTCCCCTTTCCAATATCTTACTCAGTATTTTAACGAGAAACAAATAGTTGATTGAAAATGAAGTGTTTAAGGTTAATTTCTAATCAATTATGTGTTTGCATCATTTTTATCGTAAATTTAATGAATTAATAGCAATAAACTGAAAATTCACAAAAACGTGGAAAAACAGCAAAATATTGCCTAATTCGATAATATTTTGTTTATATCACATAAAGGAAAGGGGGACGGTAAACGTCAAAATATTGCTGAATTCGATGATTTTTAGTACGAAACAAAATGCAAGAAAACTTGCTTAAAATGCAATATTATGCGAAAATCTGAGATTTGAAGGCCAAATCACATATCGTGATACTACATGAAATAGTATCGAAATATTGTTAAAAATGAATATATTTACGTAATATCAAACTACATGAAAAACGTGAAAAAAGTCATTATTATACCAAATTTGACGATTTTAACTTCGAATCATAAAGCGACGTTTCGTATTTTTTAGACCCTAGAAAAGACTTATAAAGATGTTGCTTCCAATACAAATGATAAAAATCAATGTGTTTTCATTAAAATTAACTAAAATGTTCCTGATTTTCGGTTTATATTACCGATGGAAGATGTACACGTAAAACCGTTCTAATCCGGCTGAAACGTCGATATATGCAATAAAAACAGAACTTCTCCCCTTTTCAATATCTTACTCAGTATTTTAACGAGAAACAAATTGGTGATTGAAAATGAAGTATTTAAGGTTATTTTCTAATCAATTATGTGTTTGCATCATTTTTATCGTATATTTAATGAATTATTAACAATAAACTGAAAATTCAAAAAACGTGGAAAAACGGCAAAATATTGCCTAATTGGATGATATTTTGTTTAAATCACATAAAGGAAAAGGGGATGATAAAGGTCAAAATATTGCTAAATTCGATGATTTTTAGTACAAAACAAAATGCAAGAAAACTTGCTGAAAAATGCAAAATTTGCGAAATTCTGAGATATGAAAGCCAAATCACATATCGTGAGAAAACATGAATTAGTATCGAAATATTGGTAAAAACTAATATATATACGTATAATCACACTACATGAATAACGTGAAAAAAGTCACTATATTACCATATTTCAGGATTTTACCTCCGAACCATACAGCGAGGTTTCGTATTATTTAGATCCAAGAAAAAAAAAATGACAATGTTGTTTCAAATACAAATGATAAAAATCAATGTGTTTTCATTAGAATTAACTAAAATAATCCTGATTTTCTGTTTATATTACCGATGGAAGATGTACACGTGAAACCGCTCTAATCCGGCTGAAACGTCGATGTATGCAATAAAAACAGAACTTCTCCCCTTTCCAATATCTTACTCAGTATTTTAACGAGAAACAAATAGTTGATTGAAAATGAAGTGTTTAAGGTTAATTTCTAATCAATTATGTGTTTTCATCATTTTTATCGTATATTTAATGAATTAATAGCAATAAACTGAAAATTCACAAAAACGTGGAAAAACAGAAAAATATTGCCTAATTCGATGATATTTTGTTTATATCACATAAAGGAAAAGGGGATGATAAACGTCAAAATATTGCTGAATTCGATGATTATTAGTACGAAACAAAATGCAAGAAAACTTGCTTAAAATGCAATATTAAGCGAAAATCTGAGATTTGAAGGCCAAATCACATATCGTGATACTACATGAAATAGTATCGAAATATTGTTAAAAATGAATATATTTACGTAATTTCAAACTACATGAAAAACGTAAAAAAAGGTATTATTATACCAAATTTGAGGATTTTACCTTCGAATCATAGAGCGACGTTTCGTATTTTTTAGACCCTAGAAAAGACGTATTAAGATGTTGCTTCAAATGCAAATGTTAAAAATCAATGTGTTTTCATTAAAATTAACTAAAATGTTCCTGATTTTCCGTTTATATTACCGATGGAAGATGTACATGTAAAACCGTTCTACTCAGGCTGAAACGTCGTTATATGCAATAAAAACAGAACTTCTCCCCTTTCCAATATCTTACTCAGTATTTTAACGAGAAACAAATAGTTGATTGAAAATTAAGTGTTTAAGGTTAATTTCTAATCAATTATGTGTTTGCATCATTTTTATCGTTTATTTAATGAATTAATAGCAATAAACTGAAAATTCACAAAAACGTGGAAAAACAGCAAAATATTGCCTAATTCGATAATATTTTGTTTATATCACATAAAGGAAAGGGGGACGGTAAACGTCAAAATATTGCTGAATTCGATGATTTTTAGTACGAAACAAAATGCAAGAAAACTTGCTTAAAATACAATATTATGCGAAAATCTGAGATTTGAAGGCCAAATCACATATCGTGATACTACATGAAATAGTATCGAAATATTGGTAAAAATGAATATATTTACGTAATATCAAACTACATGAAAAACGTGAAAAAAGTCATTATTATACCAAATTTGACGATTTTAACTTCGAATCACAAAGCGACGTTTCGTATTTTTTTGACCCTAGAAAAGACGTATAAAGATGTTGCTTCCAATACAAATGATGAAAATCAATGTGTTTTCATTAAAATTAACTAAAATGTTTCTGATTTTCCGTTTATATTACCGATGGAAGATGTACACGTAAAACCGTTCTAATCCGGCTGAAACGTCGATATATGCAATAAAAACAGATCTTCTCCCCTTTTCAATATCTTACTCAGTATTTTAACGAGAAACAAATTGGTGATTGAAAATGAAGTATTTAAGGTTATTTTCTAATCAATTATGTGTTTGCATCATTTTTATCGTATATTTAATGAATTATTAACAATAAACTGAAAATTCAAAAAACGTGGAAAAACGGCAAAATATTGCCTAATTCGATGATATTTTGTTTAAATCACAAAAAGGAAAAGGGGATGATAAAGGTCAAAATATTGCTAAATTCGATGATTTTAAGTACAAAACAAAATGCAAGAAAACTTGCTTAAAAATGCAAAATTTTCGAAATTCTGAGATATGAAGGCCAAATCACATATCGTGAGAAAAAATGAAGTAGTATCGAAATGTTGGTAAAAACTAATATATATCCGTATAATCACACTACATGAATAACGTGAAAAAGTCACTATATTACCATATTTGAGGATTTTGCCTTTAAACCATAGAGAGAGGTTTCGTATTATTTAGATCCAAGAAAAAACATATGACAATGTTGTTTCAAATACAAATGATAAAAATCAATGTGTTTTCATTAGAATTAACTAAAAATTTCATGATTTTTCGTTTATATTACCGATGGAAGATGTACACGTGACACCGCTCTAATCCGGCTGAAACATCGATATATGCAATAAAAACAGAACTTCTCCCCTTTCCAATATCTTACTCAGTATTTTAACGAGAAACAAATAGTTGATTGAAAATGAAGTGTTTAAGGTTAATTTCTAATCAATTATGTGTTTGCATCATTTTTATCGTATATTTAATGAATTAATAGCAATAAACTGAAAATTCACAAAAACGTGGAAAAACAGCAAAATATTGCCTAATTCGATAATATTTTGTTTATATCACATAAAGGAAAGGGGGACGGTAAACGTCAAAATATTGCTGAATTCGATGATTTTTAGTACGAAACAAAATGCAAGAAAACTTGCTTAAAATGCAATATTATGCGAAAATCTGAGATTTGAAGGCCAAATCACATATCGTGATACTACATGAAATAGTATCGAAATATTGGAACAAATGAATATATTTACGTAATATCAAACTACATGAAAAACGTGAAAAAAGTCATTATTATACCAAATTTGACGATTTTAACTTCGAATCATAAAGCGACGTTTCGTATTTTTTAGACCCTAGAAAAGACTTATAAAGATGTTGCTTCCAATACAAATGATAAAAATCAATGTGTTTTCATTAAAATTAACTAAAATGTTCCTGATTTTCGGTTTATATTACCGATGGAAGATGTACACGTAAAACCGTTCTAATCCGGCTGAAACGTCGATATATGCAATAAAAACAGAACTTCTCCCCTTTTCAATATCTTACTCAGTATTTTAACGAGAAACAAATTGGTGATTGAAAATGAAGTATTTAAGGTTATTTTCTAATCAATTATGTGTTTGCATCATTTTTATCGTATATTTAATGAATTATTAACAATAAACTGAAAATTCAAAAAACGTGGAAAAACGGCAAAATATTGCCTAATTGGATGATATTTTGTTTAAATCACATAAAGGAAAAGGGGATGATAAAGGTCAAAATATTGCTAAATTCGATGATTTTTAGTACAAAACAAAATGCAAGAAAACTTGCTTGAAAATGCAAAATTTGCGAAATTCTGAGATATGAAAGCCAAATCACATATCGTGAGAAAACATGAATTAGTATCGAAATATTGGTAAAAACTAATATATATACGTATAATCACACTACATGAATAACGTGAAAAAAGTCACTATATTACCATATTTCAGGATTTTACCTCCGAACCATACAGCGAGGTTTCGTATTATTTAGATCCAAGAAAAAAAAAATGACTATGTTGTTTCAAATACAAATGATAAAAATCAATGTGTTTTCATTAGAATTAACTAAAATAATCCTGATTTTCTGTTTATATTACCGATGGAAGATGTACACGTGAAACCGCTCTAATCCGGCTGAAACGTCGATGTATGCAATAAAAACAGAACTTCTCCCCTTTCCAATATCTTACTCAGTATTTTAACGAGAAACAAATAGTTGATTGAAAATGAAGTGTTTAAGGTTAATTTCTAATCAATTATGTGTTTTCATCATTTTTATCGTATATTTAATGAATTAATAGCAATAAACTGAAAATTCACAAAAACGTGGAAAAACAGAAAAATATTGCCTAATTCGATGATATTTTGTTTATATCACATAAAGGAAAAGGGGATGATAAACGTCAAAATATTGCTGAATTCGATGATTATTAGTACGAAACAAAATGCAAGAAAACTTGCTTAAAATGCAATATTAAGCGAAAATCTGAGATTTGAAGGCCAAATCACATATCGTGATACTACATGAAATAGTATCGAAATATTGTTAAAAATGAATATATTTACGTAATTTCAAACTACATGAAAAACGTAAAAAAAGTTATTATTATACCAAATTTGAGGATTTTACCTTCGAATCATAGAGCGACGTTTCGTATTTTTTAGACCCTGAAAAGACGTATTAAGATGTTGCTTCAAATGCAAATGATAAAAATCAATGTGTTTTCATTAAAATTAACTAAAATGTTCCTGATTTTCCGTTTATATTACCGATGGAAGATGTACATGTAAAACCGTTCTACTCAGGCTGAAACGTCGTTATATGCAATAAAAACAGAACTTCTCCCCTTTCCAATATCTTACTCAGTATTTTAACGAGAAACAAATAGTTGATTGAAAATTAAGTGTTTACGGTTAATTTCTAATCAATTATGTGTTTGCATCATTTTTATCGTATATTTAATGAATTAATAGCAATAAACTGAAAATTCACAAAAACGTGGAAAAACAGCAAAATATTGCCTAATTCGATAATATTTTGTTTATATCACATAAAGGAAAGGGGGACGGTAAACGTCAAAATATTGCTGAATTCGATGATTTTTAGTACGAAACAAAATGCAAGAAAACTTGCTTAAAATGCAATATTATGCGAAAATCTGAGATTTGAAGGCCAAATCACATATCGTGATACTACATGAAATAGTATCGAAATATTGGTAAAAATGAATATATTTACGTAATATCAAACTACATGAAAAACGTGAAAAAAGTCATTATTATACCAAATTTGACGATTTTAACTTCGAATCACAAAGCGACGTTTCGTATTTTTTTGACCCTAGAAAAGACGTATAAAGATGTTGCTTCCAATACAAATGATGAAAATCAATGTGTTTTCATTAAAATTAACTAAAATGTTTCTGATTTTCCGTTTATATTACCGATGGAAGATGTACACGTAAAACCGTTCTAATCCGGCTGAAACGTCGATATATGCAATAAAAACAGAACTTCTCCCCTTTTCAATATCTTACTCAGTATTTTAACGAGAAACAAATTGGTGATTGAAAATGAAGTATTTAAGGTTATTTTCTAATCAATTATGTGTTTGCATCATTTTTATCGTATATTTAATGAATTATTAACAATAAACTGAAAATTCAAAAAACGTGGAAAAACGGCAAAATATTGCCTAATTCGATGATATTTTGTTTAAATCACAAAAAGGAAAAGGGGATGATAAAGGTCAAAATATTGCTAAATTCGATGATTTTTAGTACAAAACAAAATGCAAGAAAACTTGCTTAAAAATGCAAAATTTTCGAAATTCTGAGATATGAAGGCCAAATCACATATCGTGAGAAAAAATGAAGTAGTATCGAAATGTTGGTAAAAACTAATATATATCCGTATAATCACACTACATGAATAACGTGAAAAAGTCACTATATTACCATATTTGAGGATTTTGCCTTTAAACCATAGAGAGAGGTTTCGTATTATTTAGATCCAAGAAAAAACATATGACAATGTTGTTTCAAATACAAATGATAAAAATCAATGTGTTTTCATTAGAATTAACTAAAAAGTTCATGATTTTTCGTTTATATTACCGATGGAAGATGTACACGTGACACCGCTCTAATCCGGCTGAAACATCGATATATGCAATAAAAACAGAACTTCTCCCCTTTCCAATATCTTACTCAGTATTTTAACGAGAAACAAATAGTTGATTGAAAATGAAGTGTTTAAGGTTAATTTCTAATCAATTATGTGTTTGCATCATTTTTATCGTATATTTAATGAATTAATAGCAATAAACTGAAAATTCACAAAAACGTGGAAAAACAGCAAAATATTGCCTAATTCGATAATATTTTGTTTATATCACATAAAGGAAAGGGGGACGGTAAACGTCAAAATATTGCTGAATTCGATGATTTTTAGTACGAAACAAAATGCAAGAAAACTTGCTTAAAATGCAATATTATGCGAAAATCTGAGATTTGAAGGCCAAATCACATATCGTGATACTACATGAAATAGTATCGAAATATTGGAACAAATGAATATATTTACGTAATATCAAACTACATGAAAAACGTGAAAAAAGTCATTATTATACCAAATTTGACGATTTTAACTTCGAATCATAAAGCGACGTTTCGTATTTTTTAGACCCTTGAAAAGACTTATAAAGATGTTGCTTCCAATACAAATGATAAAAATCAATGTGTTTTCATTAAAATTAACTAAAATGTTCCTGATTTTCGGTTTATATTACCGATGGAAGATGTACACGTAAAACCGTTCAAATCCAGCTGAAACGTCGATATATGCAATAAAAACAAAACTTCTCCCCTTTTCAATATCTTACTCAGTATTTTAACGAGAAACAAATTGGTGATTGAAAATGAAGTATTTAAGGTTATTTTCTAACCAATTATGTGTTTGCATAATTTTTATCGTATATTTAATGAATTATTAACAATAAACTGAAAATTCAAAAAATGTGGAAAAACGGCAAAATATTGCCTAATTCGATGATATTTTGTTTAAATCACATAAAGGAAAAGGGGATGGTAAAGGTCAAAATATTGCTAAATTCGATGATTTTTAGTACAAAACAAAATGCAAGAAAACTTGCTTAAAAATGCAAAATTTGCGAAATTCTGAGATATGAAAGCCAAATCACATATCGTGAGAAAACATGAATTAGTATCGAAATATTGGTAAAAACTAATATATATACGTATAATCACACTACATGAATAACGTGAAAAAAGTCACTATATTACCATATTTCAGGATTTTACCTCCGAACCATACAGCGAGGTTTCGTATTATTTAGATCCAAGAAAAAAAAAAATGACAATGTTGTTTCAAATACAAATGATAAAAATCAATGTGTTTTCATTAGAATTAACTAAAATAATCCTGATTTTCTGTTTATATTACCGATGGAAGATGTACACGTGAAACCGCTCTAATCCGGCTGAAACGTCGATGTATGCAATAAAAACAGAACTTCTCCCCTTTTCAATATCTTACTCAGTATTTTAACGAGAAACAAATAGTTGATTGAAAATGAAGTGTTTAAGGTTAATTTCTAATCAATTATGTGTTTTCATCATTTTTATCGTATATTTAATGAATTAATAGCAATAAACTGAAAATTCACAAAAACGTGGAAAAACAGAAAAATATTGCCTAATTCGATGATATTTTGTTTATATCACATAAAGGAAAAGGGGATGATAAACGTCAAAATATTGCTGAATTCGATGATTATTAGTACGAAACAAAATGCAAGAAAACTTGCTTAAAATGCAATATTAAGCGAAAATCTGAGATTTGAAGGCCAAATCACATATCGTGATACTACATGAAATAGTATCGAAATATTGTTAAAAATGAATATATTTACGTAATTTCAAACTACATGAAAAACGTAAAAAAAGTTGTTATTATTATACCAAATTTGAGGATTTTACCTTCGAATCATAGAGCGACGTTTCGTATTTTTTAGACCCTAGAAAAGACGTATTAAGATGTTGCTTCAAATGCAAATGATAAAAATCAATGTGTTTTCATTAAAATTAACTAAAATGTTCCTGATTTTCCGTTTATATTACCGATGGAAGATGTACATGTAAAACCGTTCTACTCAGGCTGAAACGTCGTTATATGCAATAAAAACAGAACTTCTCCCCTTTCCAATATCTTACTCAGTATTTTAACGAGAAACAAATAGTTGATTGAAAATTAAGTGTTTAAGGTTAATTTCTAATCAATTATGTGTTTGCATCATTTTTATCGTATATTTAATGAATTAATAGCAATAAACTGAAAATTCACAAAAACGTGGAAAAACAGCAAAATATTGCCTAATTCGATAATATTTTGTTTATATCACATAAAGGAAAGGGGGACGGTAAACGTCAAAATATTGCTGAATTCGATGATTTTTAGTACGAAACAAAATGCAAGAAAACTTGCTTAAAATGCAATATTATGCGAAAATCTGAGATTTGAAGGCCAAATCACATATCGTGATACTACATGAAATAGTATCGAAATATTGGTAAAAATGAATATATTTACGTAATATCAAACTACATGAAAAACGTGAAAAAAGTCATTATTATACCAAATTTGACGATTTTAACTTCGAATCACAAAGCGACGTTTCGTATTTTTTTGACCCTAGAAAAGACGTATAAAGATGTTGCTTCCAATACAAATGATGAAAATCAATGTGTTTTCATTAAAATTAACTAAAATGTTTCTGATTTTCCGTTTATATTACCGATGGAAGATGTACACGTAAAACCGTTCTAATCCGGCTGAAACGTCGATATATGCAATAAAAACAGAACTTCTCCCCTTTTCAATATCTTACTCAGTATTTTAACGAGAAACAAATTGGTGATTGAAAATGAAGTATTTAAGGTTATTTTCTAATCAATTATGTGTTTGCATCATTTTTATCGTATATTTAATGAATTATTAACAATAAACTGAAAATTCAAAAAACGTGGAAAAACGGCAAAATATTGCCTAATTCGATGATATTTTGTTTAAATCACAAAAAGGAAAAGGGGATGATAAAGGTCAAAATATTGCTAAATTCGATGATTTTTAGTTCAAAACAAAATGCAAGAAAACTTGCTTAAAAATGCAAAATTTTCGAAATTCTGAGATATGAAGGCCAAATCACATATCGTGAGAAAAAATGAAGTAGTATCGAAATGTTGGTAAAAACTAATATATATCCGTATAATCACACTACATGAATAACGTGAAAAAGTCACTATATTACCATATTTGAGGATTTTGCCTTTAAACCATAGAGAGAGGTTTCGTATTATTTAGATCCAAGAAAAAACATATGACAATGTTGTTTCAAATACTAATGATAAAAATCAATGTGTTTTCATTAGAATTAACTAAAAAGTTTATGATTTTTCGTTTATATTACCGATGGAAGATGTACACGTGACACCGCTCTAATCCGGCTGAAACATCGATATATGCAATAAAAACAGAACTTCTCCCCTTTCCAATATCTTACTCAGTATTTTAACGAGAAACAAATAGTTGATTGAAAATGAAGTGTTTAAGGTTAATTTCTAATCAATTATGTGTTTGCATCATTTTTATCGTATATTTAATGAATTAATAGCAATAAACTGAAAATTCACAAAAACGTGGAAAAACAGCAAAATATTGCCTAATTCGATAATATTTTGTTTATATCACATAAAGGAAAGGGGGACGGTAAACGTCAAAATATTGCTGAATTCGATGATTTTTAGTACGAAACAAAATGCAAGAAAACTTGCTTAAAATGCAATATTATGCGAAAATCTGAGATTTGAAGGCCAAATCACATATCGTGATACTACATGAAATAGTATCGAAATATTGGAACAAATGAATATATTTACGTAATATCAAACTACATGAAAAACGTGAAAAAAGTCATTATTATACCAAATTTGACGATTTTAACTTCGAATCATAAAGCGACGTTTCGTATTTTTTAGACCCTAGAAAAGACTTATAAAGATGTTGCTTCCAATACAAATGATAAAAATCAATGTGTTTTCATTAAAATTAACTAAAATGTTCCTGATTTTCGGTTTATATTACCGATGGAAGATGTACACGTAAAACCGTTCTAATCTGGCTGAAACGTCGATATATGCAATAAAAACAGAACTTCTCCCCTTTTCAATATCTTACTCAGTATTTTAACGAGAAACAAATTGGTGATTGAAAATGAAGTATTTAAGGTTATTTTCTAATCAATTATGTGTTTGCATCATTTTTATCGTATATTTAATGAATTATTAACAATAAACTGAAAATTCAAAAAACGTGGAAAAACGGCAAAATATTCCCTAATTCGATGATATTTTGTTTAAATCACATAAAGGAAAAGGGGATGATAAAGGTCAAAATATTGCTAAATTCGATGATTTTTTGTACAAAACAAAATGCAAGAAAACTTGCTTAAAAATGCAAAATTTGCGAAATTCTGAGATATGAAAGCCAAATCACATATCGTGAGAAAACATGAATTAGTATCGAAATATTGGTAAAAACTAATATATATACGTATAATCACACTACATGAATAACGTGAAAAAAGTCACTATATTACCATATTTCAGGATTTTACCTCCGAACCATACAGCGAGGTTTCGTATTATTTAGATCCAAGAAAAAAAAAATGACAATGTTGTTTCAAATACAAATGATAAAAATCAATGTGTTTTCATTAGAATTAACTAAAATAATCCTGATTTTCTGTTTATATTACCGATGGAAGATGTACACGTGAAACCGCTCTAATCCGGCTGAAACGTCGATGTATGCAATAAAAACAGAACTTCTCCCCTTTCCAATATTTTACTCAGTATTTTAACGAGAAACAAATAGTTGATTGAAAATGAAGTGTTTAAGGTTAATTTCTAATCAATTATGTGTTTTCATCATTTTTATCGTATATTTAATGAATTAATAGCAATAAACTGAAAATTCACAAAAACGTGGAAAAACAGAAAAATATTGCCTAATTCGATGATATTTTGTTTATATCACATAAAGGAAAAGGGGATGATAAACGTCAAAATATTGCTGAATTCGATGATTATTAGTACGAAACAAAATGCAAGAAAACTTGCTTAAAATGCAATATTAAGCGAAAATCTGAGATTTGAAGGCCAAATCACATATCGTGATACTACATGAAATAGTATCGAAATATTGTTAAAAATGAATATATTTACGTAATTTCAAACTACATGAAAAACGTAAAAAAAGTTATTATTATACCAAATTTGAGGATTTTACCTTCGAATCATAGAGCGACGTTTCGTATTTTTTAGACCCTAGAAAAGACGTATTAAGATGTTGCTTCAAATGCAAATGATAAAAATCAATGTGTTTTCATTAAAATTAACTAAAATGTTCCTGATTTTCCGTTTATATTACCGATGGAAGATGTACATGTAAAACCGTTCTACTCAGGCTGAAACGTCGTTATATGCAATAAAAACAGAACTTCTCCCCTTTCCAATATCTTACTCAGTATTTTAACGAGAAACAAATAGTTGATTGAAAATTAAGTGTTTAAGGTTAATTTCTAATCAATTATGTGTTTGCATCATTTTTATCGTATATTTAATGAATTAATAGCAATAAACTGAAAATTCACAAAAACGTGGAAAAACAGCAAAATATTGCCTAATTCGATAATATTTTGTTTATATCACATAAAGGAAAGGGGGACGGTAAACGTCAAAATATTGCTGAATTCGATGATTTTTAGTACGAAACAAAATGCAAGAAAACTTGCTTAAAATGCAATATTATGCGAAAATCTGAGATTTGAAGGCCAAATCACATATCGTGATACTACATGAAATAGTATCGAAATATTGGTAAAAATGAATATATTTACGTAATATCAAACTACATGAAAAACGTGAAAAAAGTCATTATTATACCAAATTTGACGATTTTAACTTCGAATCACAAAGCGACGTTTCGTATTTTTTTGACCCTAGAAAAGACGTATAAAGATGTTGCTTCCAATACAAATGATGAAAATCAATGTGTTTTCATTAAAATTAACTAAAATGTTTCTGATTTTCCGTTTATATTACCGATGGAAGATGTACACGTAAAACCGTTCTAATCCGGCTGAAACGTCGATATATGCAATAAAAACAAAACTTCTCCCCTTTTCAATATCTTACTCAGTATTTTAACGAGAAACAAATTGGTGATTGAAAATGAAGTATTTAAGGTTATTTTCTAATCAATTATGTGTTTGCATCATTTTTATCGTATATTTAATGAATTATTAACAATAAACTGAAAATTCAAAAAACGTGGAAAAACGGCAAAATATTGCCTAATTCGATGATATTTTGTTTAAATCACAAAAAGGAAAAGGGGATGATAAAGGTCAAAATATTGCTAAATTCGATGATTTTTAGTACAAAACAAAATGCAAGAAAACTTGCTTAAAAATGCAAAATTTTCGAAATTCTGAGATATGAAGGCCAAATCACATATCGTGAGAAAAAATGAAGTAGTATCGAAATGTTGGTAAAAACTAATATATATCCGTATAATCACACTACATGAATAACGTGAAAAAGTCACTATATTACCATATTTGAGGATTTTGCCTTTAAACCATAGAGAGAGGTTTCGTATTATTTAGATCCAAGAAAAAACATATGACAATGTTGTTTCAAATACAAATGATAAAAATCAATGTGTTTTCATTAGAATTAACTAAAAAGTTCATGATTTTTCGTTTATATTACCGATGGAAGATGTACACGTGACACCGCTCTAATCCGGCTGAAACATCGATGTATGCAATAAAAACAGAACTTCTCCCCTTTTCAATATCTTACTCAGTATTTTAACGAGAAACAAATAGTTGATTGAAAATGAAGTGTTTAAGGTTAATTTCTAATCAATTATGTGTTTGCATCATTTTTATCGTATATTTAATGAATTAATAGCAATAAACTGAAAATTCACAAAAACGTGGAAAAACAGCAAAATATTGCCTAATTCGATAATATTTTGTTTATATCACATAAAGGAAAGGGGGACGGTAAACGTCAAAATATTGCTGAATTCGATGATTTTTAGTACGAAACAAAATGCAAGAAAACTTGCTTAAAATGCAATATTATGCGAAAATCTGAGATTTGAAGGCCAAATCACATATCGTGATACTACATGAAATAGTATCGAAATATTGGAACAAATGAATATATTTACGTAATATCAAACTACATGAAAAACGTGAAAAAAGTCATTATTATACCAAATTTGACGATTTTAACTTCGAATCATAAAGCGACGTTTCGTATTTTTTAGACCCTAGAAAAGACTTATAAAGATGTTGCTTCCAATACAAATGATAAAAATCAATGTGTTTTCATTAAAATTAACTAAAATGTTCCTGATTTTCGGTTTATATTACCGATGGAAGATGTACACGTAAAACCGTTCAAATCCAGCTGAAACGTCGATATATGCAATAAAAACAAAACTTCTCCCCTTTTCAATATCTTACTCAGTATTTTAACGAGAAACAAATTGGTGATTGAAAATGAAGTATTTAAGGTTATTTTCTAACCAATTATGTGTTTGCATAATTTTTATCGTATATTTAATGAATTATTAACAATAAACTGAAAATTCAAAAAATGTGGAAAAACGGCAAAATATTGCCTAATTCGATGATATTTTGTTTAAATCACATAAAGGAAAAGGGGATGACAAAGGTCAAAATATTGCTAAATTCGATGATTTTTAGTACAAAACAAAATGCAAGAAAACTTGCTTAAAAATGCAAAATTTGCGAAATTCTGAGATATGAAAGCCAAATCAAATATCGTGAGAAAACATGAATTAGTATCGAAATATTGGTAAAAACTAATATATATACGTATAATCACACTACATGAATAACGTGAAAAAAGTCACTACATTACCATATTTCAGGATTTTACCTCCGAACCATACAGCGAGGTTTCGTATTATTTAGATCCAAGAAAAAACATTTGACAATGTTGTTTCAAATACAAATGATAAAAATCAATGTGTTTTCATTAGAATTAACTAAAATAATCCTGATTTTCTGTTTATATTACCGATGGAAGATGTACACGTGAAACCGCTCTAATCCGGCTGAAACGTCGATGTATGCAATAAAAACAGAACTTCTCCCCTTTCCAATATCTTACTCAGTATTTTAACGAGAAACAAATAGTTGATTGAAAATGAAGTGTTTAAGGTTAATTTCTAATCAATTATGTGTTTTCATCATTTTTATCGTATATTTAATGAATTAATAGCAATAAACTGAAAATTCACAAAAACGTGGAAAAACAGAAAAATATTGCCTAATTCGATGATATTTTGTTTATATCACATAAAGGAAAAGGGGATGATAAACGTCAAAATATTGCTGAATTCGATGATTATTAGTACGAAACAAAATGCAAGAAAACTTGCTTAAAATGCAATATTAAGCGAAAATCTGAGATTTGAAGGCCAAATCACATATCGTGATACTACATGAAATAGTATCGAAATATTGTTAAAAATGAATATATTTACGTAATTTCAAACTACATGAAAAACGTAAAAAAAGTTATTATTATACCAAATTTGAGGATTTTACCTTCGAATCATAGAGCGACGTTTCGTATTTTTTAGACCCTAGAAAAGACGTATTAAGATGTTGCTTCAAATGCAAATGATAAAAATCAATGTGTTTTCATTAAAATTAACTAAAATGTTCCTGATTTTCCGTTTATATTACCGATGGAAGATGTACATGTAAAACCGTTCTACTCAGGCTGAAACGTCGTTATATGCAATAAAAACAGAACTTCTCCCCTTTCCAATATCTTACTCAGTATTTTAACGAGAAACAAATAGTTGATTGAAAATTAAGTGTTTAAGGTTAATTTCTAATCAATTATGTGTTTGCATCATTTTTATCGTATATTTAATGAATTAATAGCAATAAACTGAAAATTCACAAAAACGTGGAAAAACAGAAAAATATTGCCTAATTCGATGATATTTTGTTTATATCACATAAAGGAAAAGGGGATGATAAACGTCAAAATATTGCTGAATTCGATGATTATTAGTACGAAACAAAATGCAAGAAAACTTGCTTAAAATGCAATATTAAGCGAAAATCTGAGATTTGAAGGCCAAATCACATATCGTGATACTACATGAAATAGTATCGAAATATTGTTAAAAATGAATATATTTACGTAATTTCAAACTACATGAAAAACGTAAAAAAAGTTATTATTATACCAAATTTGAGGATTTTACCTTCGAATCATAGAGCGACGTTTCGTATTTTTTAGACCCTAGAAAAGACGTATTAAGATGTTGCTTCAAATGCAAATGATAAAAATCAATGTGTTTTCATTAAAATTAACTAAAATGTTCCTGATTTTCCGTTTATATTACCGATGGAAGATGTACATGTAAAACCGTTCTACTCAGGCTGAAACGTCGTTATATGCAATAAAAACAGAACTTCTCCCCTTTCCAATATCTTACTCAGTATTTTAACGAGAAACAAATAGTTGATTGAAAATTAAGTGTTTAAGGTTAATTTCTAATCAATTATGTGTTTGCATCATTTTTATCGTATATTTAATGAATTAATAGCAATAAACTGAAAATTCACAAAAACGTGGAAAAACAGCAAAATATTGCCTAATTCGATAATATTTTGTTTATATCACATAAAGGAAAGGGGGACGGTAAACGTCAAAATATTGCTGAATTCGATGATTTTTAGTACGAAACAAAATGCAAGAAAACTTGCTTAAAATGCAATATTATGCGAAAATCTGAGATTTGAAGGCCAAATCACATATCGTGATACTACATGAAATAGTATCGAAATATTGGTAAAAATGAATATATTTACGTAATATCAAACTACATGAAAAACGTGAAAAAAGTCATTATTATACCAAATTTGACGATTTTAACTTCGAATCACAAAGCGACGTTTCGTATTTTTTTGACCCTAGAAAAGACGTATAAAGATGTTGCTTCCAATACAAATGATGAAAATCAATGTGTTTTCATTAAAATTAACTAAAATGTTTCTGATTTTCCGTTTATATTACCGATGGAAGATGTACACGTAAAACCGTTCTAATCCGGCTGAAACGTCGATATATGCAATAAAAACAAAACTTCTCCCCTTTTCAATATCTTACTCAGTATTTTAACGAGAAACAAATTGGTGATTGAAAATGAAGTATTTAAGGTTATTTTCTAATCAATTATGTGTTTGCATCATTTTTATCGTATATTTAATGAATTATTAACAATAAACTGAAAATTCAAAAAACGTGGAAAAACGGCAAAATATTGCCTAATTCGATGATATTTTGTTTAAATCACAAAAAGGAAAAGGGGATGATAAAGGTCAAAATATTGCTAAATTCGATGATTTTTAGTACAAAACAAAATGCAAGAAAACTTGCTTAAAAATGCAAAATTTTCGAAATTCTGAGATATGAAGGCCAAATCACATATCGTGAGAAAAAATGAAGTAGTATCGAAATGTTGGTAAAAACTAATATATATCCGTATAATCACACTACATGAATAACGTGAAAAAGTCACTATATTACCATATTTGAGGATTTTGCCTTTAAACCATAGAGAGAGGTTTCGTATTATTTAGATCCAAGAAAAAACATATGACAATGTTGTTTCAAATACAAATGATAAAAATCAATGTGTTTTCATTAGAATTAACTAAAAAGTTCATGATTTTTCGTTTATATTACCGATGGAAGATGTACACGTGACACCGCTCTAATCCGGCTGAAACATCGATATATGCAATAAAAACAGAACTTCTCCCCTTTTCAATATCTTACTCAGTATTTTAACGAGAAACAAATAGTTGATTGAAAATGAAGTGTTTAAGGTTAATTTCTAATCAATTATGTGTTTGCATCATTTTTATCGTATATTTAATGAATTAATAGCAATAAACTGAAAATTCACAAAAACGTGGAAAAACAGCAAAATATTGCCTAATTCGATAATATTTTGTTTATATCACATAAAGGAAAGGGGGACGGTAAACGTCAAAATATTGCTGAATTCGATGATTTTTAGTACGAAACAAAATGCAAGAAAACTTGCTTAAAATGCAATATTATGCGAAAATCTGAGATTTGAAGGCCAAATCACATATCGTGATACTACATGAAATAGTATCGAAATATTGGAACAAATGAATATATTTACGTAATATCAAACTACATGAAAAACGTGAAAAAAGTCATTATTATACCAAATTTGACGATTTTAACTTCGAATCATAAAGCGACGTTTCGTATTTTTTAGACCCTAGAAAAGACTTATAAAGATGTTGCTTCCAATACAAATGATAAAAATCAATGTGTTTTCATTAAAATTAACTAAAATGTTCCTGATTTTCGGTTTATATTACCGATGGAAGATGTACACGTAAAACCGTTCAAATCCAGCTGAAACGTCGATATATGCAATAAAAACAAAACTTCTCCCCTTTTCAATATCTTACTCAGTATTTTAACGAGAAACAAATTGGTGATTGAAAATGAAGTATTTAAGGTTATTTTCTAACCAATTATGTGTTTGCATAATTTTTATCGTATATTTAATGAATTATTAACAATAAACTGAAAATTCAAAAAATGTGGAAAAACGGCAAAATATTGCCTAATTCGATGATATTTTGTTTAAATCACATAAAGGAAAAGGGGATGACAAAGGTCAAAATATTGCTAAATTCGATGATTTTTAGTACAAAACAAAATGCAAGAAAACTTGCTTAAAAATGCAAAATTTGCGAAATTCTGAGATATGAAAGCCAAATCAAATATCGTGAGAAAACATGAATTAGTATCGAAATATTGGTAAAAACTAATATATATACGTATAATCACACTACATGAATAACGTGAAAAAAGTCACTACATTACCATATTTCAGGATTTTACCTCCGAACCATACAGCGAGGTTTCGTATTATTTAGATCCAAGAAAAAACATTTGACAATGTTGTTTCAAATACAAATGATAAAAATCAATGTGTTTTCATTAGAATTAACTAAAATAATCCTGATTTTCTGTTTATATTACCGATGGAAGATGTACACGTGAAACCGCTCTAATCCGGCTGAAACGTCGATGTATGCAATAAAAACAGAACTTCTCCCCTTTCCAATATCTTACTCAGTATTTTAACGAGAAACAAATAGTTGATTGAAAATGAAGTGTTTAAGGTTAATTTCTAATCAATTATGTGTTTTCATCATTTTTATCGTATATTTAATGAATTAATAGCAATAAACTGAAAATTCACAAAAACGTGGAAAAACAGAAAAATATTGCCTAATTCGATGATATTTTGTTTATATCACATAAAGGAAAAGGGGATGATAAACGTCAAAATATTGCTGAATTCGATGATTATTAGTACGAAACAAAATGCAAGAAAACTTGCTTAAAATGCAATATTAAGCGAAAATCTGAGATTTGAAGGCCAAATCACATATCGTGATACTACATGAAATAGTATCGAAATATTGTTAAAAATGAATATATTTACGTAATTTCAAACTACATGAAAAACGTAAAAAAAGTTATTATTATACCAAATTTGAGGATTTTACCTTCGAATCATAGAGCGACGTTTCGTATTTTTTAGACCCTGAAAAGACGTATTAAGATGTTGCTTCAAATGCAAATGATAAAAATCAATGTGTTTTCATTAAAATTAACTAAAATGTTCCTGATTTTCCGTTTATATTACCGATGGAAGATGTACATGTAAAACCGTTCTACTCAGGCTGAAACGTCGTTATATGCAATAAAAACAGAACTTCTCCCCTTTCCAATATCTTACTCAGTATTTTAACGAGAAACAAATAGTTGATTGAAAATTAAGTGTTTAAGGTTAATTTCTAATCAATTATGTGTTTGCATCATTTTTATCGTATATTTAATGAATTAATAGCAATAAACTGAAAATTCACAAAAACGTGGAAAAACAGCAAAATATTGCCTAATTCGATAATATTTTGTTTATATCACATAAAGGAAAGGGGGACGGTAAACGTCAAAATATTGCTGAATTCGATGATTTTTAGTACGAAACAAAATGCAAGAAAACTTGCTTAAAATGCAATATTATGCGAAAATCTGAGATTTGAAGGCCAAATCACATATCGTGATACTACATGAAATAGTATCGAAATATTGGTAAAAATGAATATATTTACGTAATATCAAACTACATGAAAAACGTGAAAAAAGTCATTATTATACCAAATTTGACGATTTTAACTTCGAATCACAAAGCGACGTTTCGTATTTTTTTGACCCTAGAAAAGACGTATAAAGATGTTGCTTCCAATACAAATGATGAAAATCAATGTGTTTTCATTAAAATTAACTAAAATGTTTCTGATTTTCCTTTTATATTACCGATGGAAGATGTACACGTAAAACCGTTCTAATCCGGCTGAAACGTCGATATATGCAATAAAAACAGAACTTCTCCCCTTTTCAATATCTTACTCAGTATTTTAACGAGAAACAAATTGGTGATTGAAAATGAAGTATTTAAGGTTATTTTCTAATCAATTATGTGTTTGCATCATTTTTATCGTATATTTAATGAATTATTAACAATAAACTGAAAATTCAAAAAACGTGGAAAAACGGCAAAATATTGCCTAATTCGATGATATTTTGTTTAAATCACAAAAAGGAAAAGGGGATGATAAAGGTCAAAATATTGCTAAATTCGATGATTTTTAGTACAAAACAAAATGCAAGAAAACTTGCTTAAAAATGCAAAATTTTCGAAATTCTGAGATATGAAGGCCAAATCACATATCGTGAGAAAAAATGAAGTAGTATCGAAATGTTGGTAAAAACTAATATATATCCGTATAATCACACTACATGAATAACGTGAAAAAGTCACTATATTACCATATTTGAGGATTTTGCCTTTAAACCATAGAGAGAGGTTTCGTATTATTTAGATCCAAGAAAAAACATATGACAATGTTGTTTCAAATACAAATGATAAAAATCAATGTGTTTTCATTAGAATTAACTAAAAAGTTCATGATTTTTCGTTTATATTACCGATGGAAGATGTACACGTGACACCGCTCTAATCCGGCTGAAACATCGATATATGCAATAAAAACAGAACTTCTCCCCTTTCCAATATCTTACTCAGTATTTTAACGAGAAACAAATAGTTGATTGAAAATGAAGTGTTTAAGGTTAATTTCTAATCAATTATGTGTTTGCATCATTTTTATCGTATATTTAATGAATTAATAGCAATAAACTGAAAATTCACAAAAACGTGGAAAAACAGCAAAATATTGCCTAATTCGATAATATTTTGCTTATATCACATGAAGGAAAGGGGGACGGTAAACGTCAAAATATTGCTGAATTCGATGATTATTAGTACGAAACAAAATGCAAGAAAACTTGCTTAAAATGCAATATTAAGCGAAAATCTGAGATTTGAAGGCCAAATCACATATCGTGATACTACATGAAATAGTATCGAAATATTGTTAAAAATGAATATATTTACGTAATTTCAAACTACATGAAAAACGTAAAAAAAGTTATTATTATACCAAATTTGAGGATTTTACCTTCGAATCATAGAGCGACGTTTCGTATTTTTTAGACCCTAGAAAAGACGTATTAAGATGTTGCTTCAAATGCAAATGATAAAAATCAATGTGTTTTCATTAAAATTAACTAAAATGTTCCTGATTTTCCGTTTATATTACCGATGGAAGATGTACATGTAAAACCGTTCTACTCAGGCTGAAACGTCGTTATATGCAATAAAAACAGAACTTCTCCCCTTTCCAATATCTTACTCAGTATTTTAACGAGAAACAAATAGTTGATTGAAAATTAAGTGTTTAAGGTTAATTTCTAATCAATTATGTGTTTGCATCATTTTTATCGTATATTTAATGAATTAATAGCAATAAACTGAAAATTCACAAAAACGTGGAAAAACAGCAAAATATTGCCTAATTCGATAATATTTTGTTTATATCACATAAAGGAAAGGGGGACGGTAAACGTCAAAATATTGCTGAATTCGATGATTTTTAGTACGAAACAAAATGCAAGAAAACTTGCTTAAAATGCAATATTATGCGAAAATCTGAGATTTGAAGGCCAAATCACATATCGTGATACTACATGAAATAGTATCGAAATATTGGTAAAAATGAATATATTTACGTAATATCAAACTACATGAAAAACGTGAAAAAAGTCATTATTATACCAAATTTGACGATTTTAACTTCGAATCACAAAGCGACGTTTCGTATTTTTTTGACCCTAGAAAAGACGTATAAAGATGTTGCTTCCAATACAAATGATGAAAATCAATGTGTTTTCATTAAAATTAACTAAAATGTTTCTGATTTTCCGTTTATATTACCGATGGAAGATGTACACGTAAAACCGTTCTAATCCGGCTGAAACGTCGATATATGCAATAAAAACAGAACTTCTCCCCTTTTCAATATCTTACTCAGTATTTTAACGAGAAACAAATTGGTGATTGAAAATGAAGTATTTAAGGTTATTTTCTAATCAATTATGTGTTTGCATCATTTTTATCGTATATTTAATGAATTATTAACAATAAACTGAAAATTCAAAAAACGTGGAAAAACGGCAAAATATTGCCTAATTCGATGATATTTTGTTTAAATCACAAAAAGGAAAAGGGGATGATAAAGGTCAAAATATTGCTAAATTCGATGATTTTTAGTACAAAACAAAATGCAAGAAAACTTGCTTAAAAATGCAAAATTTTCGAAATTCTGAGATATGAAGGCCAAATCACATATCGTGAGAAAAAATGAAGTAGTATCGAAATGTTGGTAAAAACTAATATATATCCGTATAATCACACTACATGAATAACGTGAAAAAGTCACTATATTACCATATTTGAGGATTTTGCCTTTAAACCATAGAGAGAGGTTTCGTATTATTTAGATCCAAGAAAAAACATATGACAATGTTGTTTCAAATACAAATGATAAAAATCAATGTGTTTTCATTAGAATTAACTAAAAAGTTCATGATTTTTCGTTTATATTACCGATGGAAGATGTACACGTGACACCGCTCTAATCCGGCTGAAACATCGATATATGCAATAAAAACAGAACTTCTCCCCTTTCCAATATCTTACTCAGTATTTTAACGAGAAACAAATAGTTGATTGAAAATGAAGTGTTTAAGGTTAATTTCTAATCAATTATGTGTTTGCATCATTTTTATCGTATATTTAATGAATTAATAGCAATAAACTGAAAATTCACAAAAACGTGGAAAAACAGCAAAATATTGCCTAATTCGATAATATTTTGTTTATATCACATAAAGGAAAGGGGGACGGTAAACGTCAAAATATTGCTGAATTCGATGATTTTTAGTACGAAACAAAATGCAAGAAAACTTGCTTAAAATGCAATATTATGCGAAAATCTGAGATTTGAAGGCCAAATCACATATCGTGATACTACATGAAATAGTATCGAAATATTGGAACAAATGAATATATTTACGTAATATCAAACTACATGAAAAACGTGAAAAAAGTCATTATTATACCAAATTTGACGATTTTAACTTCGAATCATAAAGCGACGTTTCGTATTTTTTAGACCTTAGAAAAGACTTATAAAGATGTTGCTTCCAATACAAATGATAAAAATCAATGTGTTTTCATTAAAATTAACTAAAATGTTCCTGATTTTCGGTTTATATTACCGATGGAAGATGTACACGTAAAACCGTTCAAATCCAGCTGAAACGTCGATATATGCAATAAAAACAAAACTTCTCCCCTTTTCAATATCTTACTCAGTATTTTAACGAGAAACAAATTGGTGATTGAAAATGAAGTATTTAAGGTTATTTTCTAACCAATTATGTGTTTGCATAATTTTTATCGTATATTTAATGAATTATTAACAATAAACTGAAAATTCAAAAAATGTGGAAAAACGGCAAAATATTGCCTAATTCGATGAAATTTTGTTTAAATCACATAAAGGAAAAGGGGATGATAAAGGTCAAAATATTGCTATTTTCGATGATTTTTGGTACAAAACAAAATGCAAGAAAACTTGCTTAAAATGCAAAATTTGCGAAATTCTGAGATATGAAGGCCAAATCACATATCGTGAGAAAACATGAAGTAGTATCGAAATATTGGTAAAAATTAATATATATACGTAAAATCACACTACAAGAATAACGTGAAAAAAGTCACTATATTACCATATTTGAGGATTTTAACTTCAAATCATAGAGTGAGGTTTCGTATTATTGAGATCCAAGAAAAAACATATGACAATGTTGTTTCAAATACAAATGAAAAAAATCAATGTGTTTTCATTAGAATTAACTAAAATATTTCTGATTTTCCGTTTATATTACCGATGGAAAATGTACACGTAAAACCGCTGTAATCCGCCTAAAACGTCGATATATGCAATAAAAACAGAACTTCTCCCCTTTCCAATATCTTACTCAGTATTTTAACGAGAAACAAATAGTTGATTGAAAGAGAAGTGTTTAAGGTTAATTTCTAATCAATTATGTGTTTGCATCATTTTTATCGTATATTTAATGAATTAACAGCAATAAACTGAAAATTCACAAAAACGTGGCAAAACAGCAAAATATTGCCTATTTCGATGATATTTTGTTTATATCACATAAAGGAAACGGGGATGATAAACGTCAAAATATTGCTGAATTCGATGATTTTTAGTACGAAACAAAATGCAAGAAAACTTGCTTAAAATGCAATATTATGCGAAAATCTGAGATTTGAAGGCCAAATCACATATCGTGATACTACATGAAATAGTATCGAAATATTGGTAAAAATGAATATATTTACGTAATATCAAACTACATGAAAAACGTGAAAAAAGTCATTATTATACCAAATTTGACGATTTTAACTTCGAATCATAAAGCGACGTTTCGTATTTTTTAGACCCTAGAAAAGACTTATAAAGATGTTGCTTCCAATACAAATGATAAAAATCAATGTGTTTTCATTAAAATTAACTAAAATGTTTCTGATTTTCCGTTTATATTACCGATGGAAGATGTACACGTAAAACCGTTCTAATCCGGCTGAAACGTCGATATATGCAATAAAAACAGAACTTCTCCCCTTTTCAATATCTTACTCAGTATTTTAACGAGAAACAAATTGGTGATTGAAAATGAAGTATTTAAGGTTATTTTCTAATCAATTATGTGTTTGCATCATTTTTATCGTATATTTAATGAATTATTAACAATAAACTGAAAATTCAAAAAACGTGGAAAAACGGCAAAATATAGCCTAATTCGATGATATTTTGTTTAAATCACAAAAAGGAAAAGGGGATGATAAAGGTCAAAATATTGCTAAATTCGATGATTTTTAGTACAAAACAAAATGCAAGAAAACTTGCTTAAAAATGCAAAATTTTCGAAATTCTGAGATATGAAGGCCAAATCACATATCGTGAGAAAAAATGAAGTAGTATCGAAATGTTGGTAAAAACTAATATATATCCGTATAATCACACTACATGAATAACGTGAAAAAGTCACTATATTACCATATTTGAGGATTTTGCCTTTAAACCATAGAGAGAGGTTTCGTATTATTTAGATCCAAGAAAAAACATATGACAATGTTGTTTCAAATACAAATGATAAAAATCAATGTGTTTTCATTAGAATTAACTAAAAAGTTCATGATTTTTCGTTTATATTACCGATGGAAGATGTACACGTGACACCGCTCTAATCCGGCTGAAACATCGATATATGCAATAAAAACAGAACTTCTCCCCTTTCCAATATCTTACTCAGTATTTTAACGAGAAACAAATAGTTGATTGAAAATGAAGTGTTTAAGGTTAATTTCTAATCAATTATGTGTTTGCATCATTTTTATCGTATATTTAATGAATTAATAGCAATAAACTGAAAATTCACAAAAACGTGGAAAAACAGCAAAATATTGCCTAATTCGATAATATTTTGTTTATATCACATAAAGGAAAGGGGGACGGTAAACGTCAAAATATTGCTGAATTCGATGATTTTTAGTACGAAACAAAATGCAAGAAAACTTGCTTAAAATGCAATATTATGCGAAAATCTGAGATTTGAAGGCCAAATCACATATCGTGATACTACATGAAATAGTATCGAAATATTGGAACAAATGAATATATTTACGTAATATCAAACTACATGAAAAACGTGAAAAAAGTCATTATTATACCAAATTTGACGATTTTAACTTCGAATCATAAAGCGACGTTTCGTATTTTTTAGACCCTAGAAAAGACTTATAAAGATGTTGCTTCCAATACAAATGATAAAAATCAATGTGTTTTCATTAAAATTAACTAAAATGTTCCTGATTTTCGGTTTATATTACCGATGGAAGATGTACACGTAAAACCGTTCAAATCCAGCTGAAACGTCGATATATGCAATAAAAACAAAACTTCTCCCCTTTTCAATATCTTACTCAGTATTTTAACGAGAAACAAATTGGTGATTGAAAATGAAGTATTTAAGGTTATTTTCTAACCAATTATGTGTTTGCATAATTTTTATCGTATATTTAATGAATTATTAACAATAAACTGAAAATTCAAAAAATGTGGAAAAACGGCAAAATATTGCCTAATTCGATGATATTTTGTTTAAATCACATAAAGGAAAAGGGGATGATAAAGGTCAAAATATTGCTAAATTCGATGATTTTTAGTACAAAACAAAATGCAAGAAAACTTGCTTAAAAATGCAAAATTTGCGAAATTCTGAGATATGAAAGCCAAATCACATATCGTGAGAAAACATGAATTAGTATCGAAATATTGGTAAAAACTAATATATATACGTATAATCACACTACATGAATAACGTGAAAAAAGTCACTATATTACCATATTTCAGGATTTTACCTCCGAACCATACAGCGAGGTTTCGTATTATTTAGATCCAAGAAAAAACATATGACAATGTTGTTTCAAATACAAATGATAAAAATCAATGTGTTTTCATTAGAATTAACTAAAATAATCCTGATTTTCTGTTTATATTACCGATGGAAGATGTACACGTGAAACCGCTCTAATCCGGCTGAAACGTCGATGTATGCAATAAAAACAGAACTTCTCCCCTTTCCAATATCTTACTCAGTATTTTAACGAGAAACAAATAGTTGATTGAAAATGAAGTATTTAAGGTTAATTTCTAATCAATTATGTGTTTTCATCTTTTTTATCGTATATTTAATGAATTAATAGCAATAAACTGAAAATTCACAAAAACGTGGAAAAACAGAAAAATATTGCCTAATTCGATGATATTTTGTTTATATCACATAAAGGAAAAGGGGATGATAAACGTCAAAATATTGCTGAATTCGATGATTATTAGTACGAAACAAAATGCAAGAAAACTTGCTTAAAATGCAATATTAAGCGAAAATCTGAGATTTGAAGGCCAAATCACATATCGTGATACTACATGAAATAGTATCGAAATATTGTTAAAAATGAATATATTTACGTAATTTCAAACTACATGAAAAACGTAAAAAAAGTTATTATTATACCAAATTTGAGGATTTTACCTTCGAATCATAGAGCGACGTTTCGTATTTTTTAGACCCTAGAAAAGACGTATTAAGATGTTGCTTCAAATGCAAATGATAAAAATCAATGTGTTTTCATTAAAATTAACTAAAATGTTCCTGATTTTCCGTTTATATTACCGATGGAAGATGTACATGTAAAACGTATTCTACTCAGGCTGAAACGTCGTTATATGCAATAAAAACAGAACTTCTCCCCTTTCCAATATCTTACTCAGTATTTTAACGAGAAACAAATAGTTGATTGAAAATGAAGTGTTTAAGGTTAATTTCTAATCAATTATGTGTTTGCATCATTTTTATCGTATATTTAATGAATTAATAGCAATAAACTGAAAATTCACCAAAACGTGGAAAAACAGCAAAATATTGCCTAATTCGATAATATTTTGTTTATATCACATAAAGGAAAGGGGGACGGTAAACGTCAAAATATTGCTGAATTCGATGATTTTTGGTACGAAACAAAATGCAAGAAAACTTGCTTAAAATACAATATTATGCGAAAATCTGAGATTTGAAGGCCAAATCACATATCGTGATACTACATGAAATAGTATCGAAATATTGGAACAAATGAATATATTTACGTAATATCAAACTACATGAAAAACGTGAAAAAAGTCATTATTATACCAAATTTGACGATTTTAACTTCGAATCATAAAGCGACGTTTCGTATTTTTTAGACCCTAGAAAAGACTTATAAAGATGTTGCTTCCAATACAAATGATAAAAATCAATGTGTTTTCATTAAAATTAACTAAAATGTTCCTGATTTTCGGTTTATATTACCGATGGAAGATGTACACGTAAAACCGTTCAAATCCAGCTGAAACGTCGATATATGCAATAAAAACAAAACTTCTCCCCTTTTCAATATCTTACTCAGTATTTTAACGAGAAACAAATTGGTGATTGAAAATGAAGTATTTAAGGTTATTTTCTAACCAATTATGTGTTTGCATAATTTTTATCGTATATTTAATGAATTATTAACAATAAACTGAAAATTCAAAAAATGTGGAAAAACGGCAAAATATTGCCTAATTCGATGATATTTTGTTTAAATCACATAAAGGAAAAGGGGATGATAAAGGTCAAAATATTGCTAAATTCGATGATTTTTAGTACAAAACAAAATGCAAGAAAACTTGCTTAAAAATGCAAAATTTGCGAAATTCTGAGATATGAAAGCCAAATCACATATCGTGAGAAAACATGAATTAGTATCGAAATATTGGTAAAAACTAATATATATACGTATAATCACACTACATGAATAACGTGAAAAAAGTCACTATATTACCATATTTCAGGATTTTACCTCCGAACCATACTGCGAGGTTTCGTATTATTTAGATCCAAGAAAAAACATATGACAATGTTGTTTCAAATACAAATGATAAAAATCAATGTGTTTTCATTAGAATTAACTAAAATAATCCTGATTTTCTGTTTATATTACCGATGGAAGATGTACACGTGAAACCGCTCTAATCCGGCTGAAACGTCGATGTATGCAATAAAAACAGAACTTCTCCCCTTTCCAATATCTTACTCAGTATTTTAACGAGAAACAAATAGTTGATTGAAAATGAAGTGTTTAAGGTTAATTTCTAATCAATTATGTGTTTGCATCATTTTTATCGTATATTTAATGAATTAATAGCAATAAACTGAAAATTCACCAAAACGTGGAAAAACAGCAAAATATTGCCTAATTCGATAATATTTTGTTTATATCACATAAAGGAAAGTGGGACGGTAAACGTCAAAATATTGCTGAATTCGATGATTTTTGGTACGAAACAAAATGCAAGAAAACTTGCTTAAAATACAATATTATGCGAAAATCTGAGATTTGAAGGCCAAATCACATATCGTGATACTACATGAAATAGTATCGAAATATTGGAACAAATGAATATATTTACGTAATATCAAACTACATGAAAAACATGAAAAAAGTCATTATTATACCAAATTTGACGATTTTAACTTCGAATCATAAAGCGACGTTTCGTATTTTTTAGACCCTAGAAAAGACTTATAAAGATGTTGCTTCCAATACAAATGATAAAAATCAATGTGTTTTCATTAAAATTAACTAAAATGTTCCTGATTTTCGGTTTATATTACCGATGGAAGATGTACACGTAAAACCGTTCAAATCCAGCTGAAACGTCGATATATGCAATAAAAACAAAACTTCTCCCCTTTTCAATATCTTACTCAGTATTTTAACGAGAAACAAATTGGTGATTGAAAATGAAGTATTTAAGGTTATTTTCTAACCAATTATGTGTTTGCATAATTTTTATCGTATATTTAATGAATTATTAACAATAAACTGAAAATTCAAAAAATGTGGAAAAACGGCAAAATATTGCCTAATTCGATGATATTTTGTTTAAATCACATAAAGGAAAAGGGGATGATAAAGGTCAAAATATTGCTAAATTCGATGATTTTTAGTACAAAACAAAATGCAAGAAAACTTGCTTAAAAATGCAAAATTTGCGAAATTCTGAGATATGAAAGCCAAATCACATATCGTGAGAAAACATGAATTAGTATCGAAATATTGGTAAAAACTAATATATATACGTATAATCACACTACATGAATAACGTGAAAAAAGTCACTATATTACCATATTTCAGGATTTTACCTCCGAACCATACTGCGAGGTTTCGTATTATTTAGATCCAAGAAAAAACATATGACAATGTTGTTTCAAATACAAATGATAAAAATCAATGTGTTTTCATTAGAATTAACTAAAATAATCCTGATTTTCTGTTTATATTACCGATGGAAGATGTACACGTGAAACCGCTCTAATCCGGCTGAAACGTCGATGTATGCAATAAAAACAGAACTTCTCCCCTTTCCAATATCTTACTCAGTATTTTAACGAGAAACAAATAGTTGATTGAAAATGAAGTGTTTAAGGTTAATTTCTAATCAATTATGTGTTTGCATCATTTTTATCGTATATTTAATGAATTAATAGCAATAAACTGAAAATTCACAAAAACGTGGAAAAACAGCAAAATATTGCCTAATTCGATAATATTTTGTTTATATCACATAAAGGAAAGGGGGACGGTAAACGTCAAAATATTGCTGAATTCGATGATTTTTAGTACGAAACAAAATGCAAGAAAACTTGCTTAAAATGCAATATTATGCGAAAATCTGAGATTTGAAGGCCAAATCACATATCGTGATACTACATGAAATAGTATCGAAATATTGGAACAAATGAATATATTTACGTAATATCAAACTACATGAAAAACGTGAAAAAAGTCATTATTATACCAAATTTGACGATTTTAACTTCGAATCATAAAGCGACGTTTCGTATTTTTTAGACCCTAGAAAAGACTTATAAAGATGTTGCTTCCAATACAAATGATAAAAATCAATGTGTTTTCATTAAAATTAACTAAAATGTTCCTGATTTTCGGTTTATATTACCGATGGAAGATGTACACGTAAAACCGTTCAAATCCAGCTGAAACGTCGATATATGCAATAAAAACAAAACTTCTCCCCTTTTCAATATCTTACTCAGTATTTTAACGAGAAACAAATTGGTGATTGAAAATGAAGTATTTAAGGTTATTTTCTAACCAATTATGTGTTTGCATAATTTTTATCGTATATTTAATGAATTATTAACAATAAACTGAAAATTCAAAAAATGTGGAAAAACGGCAAAATATTGCCTAATTCGATGATATTTTGTTTAAATCACATAAAGGAAAAGGGGATGATAAAGGTCAAAATATTGCTAAATTCGATGATTTTTAGTACAAAACAAAATGCAAGAAAACTTGCTTAAAAATGCAAAATTTGCGAAATTCTGAGATATGAAAGCCAAATCACATATCGTGAGAAAACATGAATTAGTATCGAAATATTGGTAAAAACTAATATATATACGTATAATCACACTACATGAATAACGTGAAAAAAGTCACTATATTACCATATTTCAGGATTTTACCTCCGAACCATACAGCGAGGTTTCGTATTATTTATATCCAAGAAAAAACATATGACAATGTTGTTTCAAATACAAATGATAAAAATCAATGTGTTTTCATTAGAATTAACTAAAATAATCCTGATTTTCTGTTTATATTACCGATGGAAGATGTACACGTGAAACCGCTCTAATCCGGCTGAAACGTCGATGTATGCAATAAAAACAGAACTTCTCCCCTTTCCAATATCTTACTCAGTATTTTAACGAGAAACAAATAGTTGATTGAAAATGAAGTGTTTAAGGTTAATTTCTAATCAATTATGTGTTTTCATCTTTTTTATCGTATATTTAATGAATTAATAGCAATAAACTGAAAATTCACAAAAACGTGGAAAAACAGAAAAATATTGCCTAATTCGATGATATTTTGTTTATATCACATAAAGGAAAAGGGGATGATAAACGTCAAAATATTGCTGAATTCGATGATTATTAGTACGAAACAAAATGCAAGAAAACTTGCTTAAAATGCAATATTAAGCGAAAATCTGAGATTTGAAGGCCAAATCACATATCGTGATACTACATGAAATAGTATCGAAATATTGTTAAAAATGAATATATTTACGTAATTTCAAACTACATGAAAAACGTAAAAAAAGTTATTATTATACCAAATTTGAGGATTTTACCTTCGAATCATAGAGCGACGTTTCGTATTTTTTAGACCCTAGAAAAGACGTATTAAGATGTTGCTTCAAATGCAAATGATAAAAATCAATGTGTTTTCATTAAAATTAACTAAAATGTTCCTGATTTTCCGTTTATATTACCGATGGAAGATGTACATGTAAAACGTATTCTACTCAGGCTGAAACGTCGTTATATGCAATAAAAACAGAACTTCTCCCCTTTCCAATATCTTACTCAGTATTTTAACGAGAAACAAATAGTTGATTGAAAATGAAGTGTTTAAGGTTAATTTCTAATCAATTATGTGTTTGCATCATTTTTATCGTATATTTAATGAATTAATAGCAATAAACTGAAAATTCACCAAAACGTGGAAAAACAGCAAAATATTGCTTAATTCGATAATATTTTGTTTATATCACATAAAGGAAAGGGGGACGGTAAACGTCAAAATATTGCTGAATTCGATGATTTTTGGTACGAAACAAAATGCAAGAAAACTTGCTTAAAATACAATATTATGCGAAAATCTGAGATTTGAAGGCCAAATCACATATCGTGATACTACATGAAATAGTATCGAAATATTGGAACAAATGAATATATTTACGTAATATCAAACTACATGAAAAACGTGAAAAAAGTCATTATTATACCAAATTTGACGATTTTAACTTCGAATCATAAAGCGACGTTTCGTATTTTTTAGACCCTAGAAAAGACTTATAAAGATGTTGCTTCCAATACAAATGATAAAAATCAATGTGTTTTCATTAAAATTAACTAAAATGTTCCTGATTTTCGGTTTATATTACCGATGGAAGATGTACACGTAAAACCGTTCAAATCCAGCTGAAACGTCGATATATGCAATAAAAACAAAACTTCTCCCCTTTTCAATATCTTACTCAGTATTTTAACGAGAAACAAATTGGTGATTGAAAATGAAGTATTTAAGGTTATTTTCTAACCAATTATGTGTTTGCATAATTTTTATCGTATATTTAATGAATTATTAACAATAAACTGAAAATTCAAAAAATGTGGAAAAACGGCAAAATATTGCCTAATTCGATGATATTTTGTTTAAATCACATAAAGGAAAAGGGGATGATAAAGGTCAAAATATTGCTAAATTCGATGATTTTTAGTACAAAACAAAATGCAAGAAAACTTGCTTAAAAAATGCAAAATTTGCGAAATTCTGAGATATGAAAGCCAAATCACATATCGTGAGAAAACATGAATTAGTATCGAAATATTGGTAAAAACTAATATATATACGTATAATCATACTACATGAATAACGTGAAAAAAGTCACTATATTACCATATTTCAGGATTTTACCTCCGAACCATACTGCGAGGTTTCGTATTATTTAGATCCAAGAAAAAACATATGACAATGTTGTTTCAAATACAAATGATAAAAATCAATGTGTTTTCATTAGAATTAACTAAAATAATCCTGATTTTCTGTTTATATTACCGATGGAAGATGTACACGTGAAACCGCTCTAATCCGGCTGAAACGTCGATGTATGCAATAACAACAGAACTTCTCCCCTTTCCAATATCTTACTCAGTATTTTAACGAGAAACAAATAGTTGATTGAAAATGAAGTGTTTAAGGTTAATTTCTAATCAATTATGTGTTTTCATCATTTTTATCGTATATTTAATGAATTAATAGCAATAAACTGAAAATTCACAAAAACGTGGAAAAACAGAAAAATATTGCCTAATTCGATGATATTTTGTTTATATCACATAAAGGAAAAGGGGATGATAAACGTCAAAATATTGCTGAATTCGATGATTATTAGTACGAAACAATATGCAAAAAAACTTGCTTAAAATGCAATATTAAGCGAAAATCTGAGATTTGAAGGCCAAATCACATATCGTGATACTACATGAAATAGTATCGAAATATTGTTAAAAATGAATATATTTACGTAATTTCAAACTACATGAAAAACGTAAAAAAAGTTATTATTATACCAAATTTGAGGATTTTACCTTCGAATCATAGAGCGACCTTTCGTATTTTTTAGACCCTAGAAAAGACGTATTAAGATGTTGCTTCAAATGCAAATGATAAAAATCAATGTGTTTTCATTAAAATTAACTAAAATGTTCCTGATTTTCCGTTTATATTACCGATGGAAGATGTACACGTAAAACCATTCTAATCCGGCTGAAACGTCGATATATGCAATAAAAACAGAACTTCTCCCCTTTCCAATATCTTACTCAATATTTTAACGAGAAACAAATAGTTGATTGAAAATGAAGTGTTTAAGGTTAATTTCTAATCAATTATGTGTTTTCATCATTTTTATCGTATATTTAATGAATTAATAGCAATAAACTGAAAATTCACAAAAACGTGGAAAAACAGCAAAATATTGCCTAATTCGATGATATTTTGTTTATATCACATAAAGGAAAAGGGGATGATAAACGTCAAAATATTGCTGAATTCGATGATTATTAATACGAAACAAAATGCAAGAAAACTTGCTTAAAATGCAATATTAAGCGAAAATCTGAGATTTGAAGGCCAAATCACATATCGTGATACGACATGAAATAGTATCGAAATATTGGTAAAAATGAATATATTTACGTAATATCAAACTTCATGAAAAACGTAAAAAAAGTTATTAATATACCAAATTTGAGGATTTTACCTTCGAATCATAGAGCGACGTTTCCTATTTTTTAGACCCTAGAAAAGACTTATAAAGATGTTGCTTCCAATACAAATGATAAAAATCAATGTGTTTTCATACCAAATTTATTATACCAAATTTGAGGATTTTACCTTCGAATCATAGAGCGACGTTTCGTATTTTTTAGACCCTAGAAAAGACGTATTAAGATGTTGCTTCAAATGCAAATGATAAAAATCAATGTGTTTTCATTAAAATTAACTAAAATGTTCCTGATTTTCCGTTTATATTACCGATGGAAGATGTACACGTAAAACCATTCTAATCCGGCTGAAACGTCGATATATGCAATAAAAACAGAACTTCTCCCCTTTCCAATATCTTACTCAATATTTTAACGAGAAACAAATAGTTGATTGAAAATGAAGTGTTTAAGGTTAATTTCTAATCAATTATGTGTTTTCATCATTTTTATCGTATATTTAATGAATTAATAGCAATAAACTGAAAATTCACAAAAACGTGGAAAAACAGCAAAATATTGCCTAATTCGATGATATTTTGTTTATATCACATAAAGGAAAAGGGGATGATAAACGTCAAAATATTGCTGAATTCGATGATTATTAATACGAAACAAAATGCAAGAAAACTTGCTTAAAATGCAATATTAAGCGAAAATCTGAGATTTGAAGGCCAAATCACATATCGTGATACGACATGAAATAGTATCGAAATATTGGTAAAAATGAATATATTTACGTAATATCAAACTTCATGAAAAACGTAAAAAAAGTTATTAATATACCAAATTTGAGGATTTTACCTTCGAATCATAGAGCGACGTTTCCTATTTTTTAGACCCTAGAAAAGACTTATAAAGATGTTGCTTCCAATACAAATGATAAAAATCAATGTGTTTTCATTAAAATTAACTAAAATGTTCCTGATTTTCGGTTTATATTACCGATGGAAGATGTACACGTAAAACCGTTCAAATCCAGCTGAAACGTCGATATATGCAATAAAAACAAAACTTCTCCCCTTTTCAATATCTTACTCAGTATTTTAACGAGAAACAAATTGGTGATTGAAAATGAAGTATTTAAGGTTATTTTCTAACCAATTATGTGTTTGCATAATTTTTATCGTATATTTAATGAATTATTAACAATAAACTGAAAATTCAAAAAATGTGGAAAAACGGCAAAATATTGCCTAATTCGATGATATTTTGTTTAAATCACATAAAGGAAAAGGGGATGATAAAGGTCAAAATATTGCTAAATTCGATGATTTTTAGTACAAAACAAAATGCAAGAAAACTTGCTTAAAAATGCAAAATTTGCGAAATTCTGAGATATGAAAGCCAAATCACATATCGTGAGAAAACATGAATTAGTATCGAAATATTGGTAAAAACTAATATATATACGTATAATCACACTACATGAATAACGTGAAAAAAGTCACTATATTACCATATTTCAGGATTTTACCTCCGAACCATACAGCGAGGTTTCGTATTATTTATATCCAAGAAAAAACATATGACAATGTTGTTTCAAATACAAATGATAAAAATCAATGTGTTTTCATTAGAATTAACTAAAATAATCCTGATTTTCTGTTTATATTACCGATGGAAGATGTACACGTGAAACCGCTCTAATCCGGCTGAAACGTCGATGTATGCAATAAAAACAGAACTTCTCCCCTTTCCAATATCTTACTCAGTATTTTAACGAGAAACAAATAGTTGATTGAAAATGAAGTGTTTAAGGTTAATTTCTAATCAATTATGTGTTTTCATCTTTTTTATCGTATATTTAATGAATTAATAGCAATAAACTGAAAATTCACAAAAACGTGGAAAAACAGAAAAATATTGCCTAATTCGATGATATTTTGTTTATATCACATAAAGGAAAAGGGGATGATAAACGTCAAAATATTGCTGAATTCGATGATTATTAGTACGAAACAAAATGCAAGAAAACTTGCTTAAAATGCAATATTAAGCGAAAATCTGAGATTTGAAGGCCAAATCACATATCGTGATACTACATGAAATAGTATCGAAATATTGTTAAAAATGAATATATTTACGTAATTTCAAACTACATGAAAAACGTAAAAAAAGTTATTATTATACCAAATTTGAGGATTTTACCTTCGAATCATAGAGCGACGTTTCGTATTTTTTAGACCCTAGAAAAGACGTATTAAGATGTTGCTTCAAATGCAAATGATAAAAATCAATGTGTTTTCATTAAAATTAACTAAAATGTTCCTGATTTTCCGTTTATATTACCGATGGAAGATGTACATGTAAAACGTATTCTACTCAGGCTGAAACGTCGTTATATGCAATAAAAACAGAACTTCTCCCCTTTCCAATATCTTACTCAGTATTTTAACGAGAAACAAATAGTTGATTGAAAATGAAGTGTTTAAGGTTAATTTCTAATCAATTATGTGTTTGCATCATTTTTATCGTATATTTAATGAATTAATAGCAATAAACTGAAAATTCACCAAAACGTGGAAAAACAGCAAAATATTGCTTAATTCGATAATATTTTGTTTATATCACATAAAGGAAAGGGGGACGGTAAACGTCAAAATATTGCTGAATTCGATGATTTTTGGTACGAAACAAAATGCAAGAAAACTTGCTTAAAATACAATATTATGCGAAAATCTGAGATTTGAAGGCCAAATCACATATCGTGATACTACATGAAATAGTATCGAAATATTGGAACAAATGAATATATTTACGTAATATCAAACTACATGAAAAACGTGAAAAAAGTCATTATTATACCAAATTTGACGATTTTAACTTCGAATCATAAAGCGACGTTTCGTATTTTTTAGACCCTAGAAAAGACTTATAAAGATGTTGCTTCCAATACAAATGATAAAAATCAATGTGTTTTCATTAAAATTAACTAAAATGTTCCTGATTTTCGGTTTATATTACCGATGGAAGATGTACACGTAAAACCGTTCAAATCCAGCTGAAACGTCGATATATGCAATAAAAACAAAACTTCTCCCCTTTTCAATATCTTACTCAGTATTTTAACGAGAAACAAATTGGTGATTGAAAATGAAGTATTTAAGGTTATTTTCTAACCAATTATGTGTTTGCATAATTTTTATCGTATATTTAATGAATTATTAACAATAAACTGAAAATTCAAAAAATGTGGAAAAACGGCAAAATATTGCCTAATTCGATGATATTTTGTTTAAATCACATAAAGGAAAAGGGGATGATAAAGGTCAAAATATTGCTAAATTCGATGATTTTTAGTACAAAACAAAATGCAAGAAAACTTGCTTAAAAATGCAAAATTTGCGAAATTCTGAGATATGAAAGCCAAATCACATATCGTGAGAAAACATGAATTAGTATCGAAATATTGGTAAAAACTAATATATATACGTATAATCACACTACATGAATAACGTGAAAAAAGTCACTATATTACCATATTTCAGGATTTTACCTCCGAACCATACTGCGAGGTTTCGTATTATTTAGATCCAAGAAAAAACATATGACAATGTTGTTTCAAATACAAATGATAAAAATCAATGTGTTTTCATTAGAATTAACTAAAATAATCCTGATTTTCTGTTTATATTACCGATGGAAGATGTACACGTGAAACCGCTCTAATCCGGCTGAAACGTCGATGTATGCAATAAAAACAGAACTTCTCCCCTTTCCAATATCTTACTCAGTATTTTAACGAGAAACAAATAGTTGATTGAAAATGAAGTGTTTAAGGTTAATTTCTAATCAATTATGTGTTTTCATCATTTTTATCGTATATTTAATGAATTAATAGCAATAAACTGAAAATTCACAAAAACGTGGAAAAACAGAAAAATATTGCCTAATTCGATGATATTTTGTTTATATCACATAAAGGAAAAGGGGATGATAAACGTCAAAATATTGCTGAATTCGATGATTATTAGTACGAAACAAAATGCAAAAAAACTTGCTTAAAATGCAATATTAAGCGAAAATCTGAGATTTGAAGGCCAAATCACATATCGTGATACTACATGAAATAGTATCGAAATATTGTTAAAAATGAATATATTTACGTAATTTCAAACTACATGAAAAACGTAAAAAAAGTTATTATTATACCAAATTTGAGGATTTTACCTTCGAATCATAGAGCGACGTTTCGTATTTTTTAGACCCTAGAAAAGACGTATTAAGATGTTGCTTCAAATGCAAATGATAAAAATCAATGTGTTTTCATTAAAATTAACTAAAATGTTCCTGATTTTCCGTTTATATTACCGATGGAAGATGTACACGTAAAACCATTCTAATCCGGCTGAAACGTCGATATATGCAATAAAAACAGAACTTCTCCCCTTTCCAATATCTTACTCAATATTTTAACGAGAAACAAATAGTTGATTGAAAATGAAGTGTTTAAGGTTAATTTCTAATCAATTATGTGTTTTCATCATTTTTATCGTATATTTAATGAATTAATAGCAATAAACTGAAAATTCACAAAAACGTGGAAAAACAGCAAAATATTGCCTAATTCGATGATATTTTGTTTATATCACATAAAGGAAAAGGGGATGATAAACGTCAAAATATTGCTGAATTCGATGATTATTAATACGAAACAAAATGGAAGAAAACTTGCTTAAAATGCAATATTAAGCGAAAATCTGAGATTTGAAGGCCAAATCACATATCGTGATACGACATGAAATAGTATCGAAATATTGGTAAAAATGAATATATTTACGTAATATCAAACTTCATGAAAAACGTAAAAAAAGTTATTAATATACCAAATTTGAGGATTTTACCTTCGAATCATAGAGCGACGTTTCCTATTTTTTAGACCCTAGAAAAGACTTATAAAGATGTTGCTTCCAATACAAATGATAAAAATCAATGTGTTTTCATTAAAATTAACTAAAATGTTCCTGATTTTCGGTTTATATTACCGATGGAAGATGTACACGTAAAACCGTTCAAATCCAGCTGAAACGTCGATATATGCAATAAAAACAAAACTTCTCCCCTTTTCAATATCTTACTCAGTATTTTAACGAGAAACAAATTGGTGATTGAAAATGAAGTATTTAAGGTTATTTTCTAACCAATTATGTGTTTGCATAATTTTTATCGTATATTTAATGAATTATTAACAATAAACTGAAAATTCCAAAAATGTGGAAAAACGGCAAAATATTGCCTAATTCGATGATATTTTGTTTAAATCACATAAAGGAAAAGGGGATGATAAAGGTCAAAATATTGCTAAATTCGATGATTTTTAGTACAAAACAAAATGCAAGAAAACTTGCTTAAAAATGCAAAATTTGCGAAATTCTGAGATATGAAAGCCAAATCACATATCGTGAGAAAACATGAATTAGTATCGAAATATTGGTAAAACTAATATATATACGTATAATCACACTACATGAATAACGTGAAAAAAGTCACTATATTACCATATTTCAGGATTTTACCTCCGAACCATACTGCGAGGTTTCGTATTATTTAGATCCAAGAAAAAACATATGACAATGTTGTTTCAAATACAAATGATAAAAATCAATGTGTTTTCATTAGAATTAACTAAAATAATCCTGATTTTCTGTTTATATTACCGATGGAAGATGTACACGTGAAACCGCTCTAATCCGGCTGAAACGTCGATGTATGCAATAAAAACAGAACTTCTCCCCTTTCCAATATCTTACTCAGTATTTTAACGAGAAACAAATAGTTGATTAAAATTAAGTGTTTAAGGTTAATTTCTAATCAATTATGTGTTTTCATCATTTTTATCGTATATTTAATGAATTAATAGCAATAAACTGAAAATTCACAAAAACGTGGAAAAACAGAAAAATATTGCCTAATTCGATGATATTTTGTTTATATCACATAAAGGAAAAGGGGATGATAAACGTCAAAATATTGCTGAATTCGATGATTATTAGTACGAAACAAAATGCAAAAAAACTTGCTTAAAATGCAATATTAAGCGAAAATCTGAGATTTGAAAGCCAAATCACATATCGTGATACTACATGAAATAGTATCGAAATATTGTTAAAAATGAATATATTTACGTAATTTCAAACTACATGAAAAACGTAAAAAAAGTTATTATTATACCAAATTTGAGGATTTTACCTTCGAATCATAGAGCGACGTTTCGTATTTTTTAGACCCTAGAAAAGACGTATTAAGATGTTGCTTCAAATGCAAATGATAAAAATCAATGTGTTTTCATTAAAATTAACTAAAATGTTCCTGATTTTCCGTTTATATTACCGATGGAAGATGTACACGTAAAACCATTCTAATCCGGCTGAAACGTCGATATATGCAATAAAAACAGAACTTCTCCCCTTTCCAATATCTTACTCAATATTTTAACGAGAAACAAATAGTTGATTGAAAATGAAGTGTTTAAGGTTAATTTCTAATCAATTATGTGTTTTCATCATTTTTATCGTATATTTAATGAATTAATAGCAATAAACTGAAAATTCACAAAAACGTGGAAAAACAGCAAAATATTGCCTAATTCGATGATATTTTGTTTATATCACATAAAGGAAAAGGGGATGATAAACGTCAAAATATTGCTGAATTCGATGATTATTAATACGAAACAAAATGCAAGAAAACTTGCTTAAAATGCAATATTAAGCGAAAATCTGAGATTTGAAGGCCAAATCACATATCGTGATACGACATGAAATAGTATCGAAATATTGGTAAAAATGAATATATTTACGTAATATCAAACTTCATGAAAAACGTAAAAAAAGTTATTATTATACCAAATTAGAGGATTTTACCTTCGAATCATAGAGCGACGTTTCCTATTTTTTAGACCCTAGAAAAGACGTATAAAGATGTTGCTTCCAATGCAAATGATAAAAATCAATGTGTTTTCATTAAAATTAACTAAAATGTTCCTGATTTTCCGTTTATATTACCGATGGAAGATGTACACGTAAAACCGCTGTAATCCGGCTGAAACGTCGATATATGCAATAAAAACAGAACTTCTCCCCTTTCCAATATCTTACTCAGTATTTTAACGAAAAACAAATAGTTGATTGAAAATGTTTAAGGTTAATTTCTAATCAATTATGTGTTTGCATCATTTTTAAAGTATATTTAATGAATTAATAGCAATAAACTGAAAATTCACAAACACGTGGAAAAACGGCAAAATATTGCCTAATTCGATGATATTTTGTTTAAATCACAAAAAGGAAAAGGGGATGATAAAGGTCAAAATATTGCTAAATTCGATGATTTTTAGTACAAAACAAAATGCAAGAAAACTTGCTTAAAAATGCAAAATTTTCGAAATTCTGAGATATGAAGGCCAAATCACATATCATGAGAAAAAATTAAGTAGTATCGAAAATTGGTAAAAACTAATATATATCCGTATAATCACACTATATGAATAACGTGAAAAAGTCACTATATTACCATATTTGAGGATTTTGCCTTTAAACCATAGAGAGAGGTTTCGTATTATTTAGATCCAAGAAAAATATATGACAATGTTGTTTCAAATACAAATGATAAAAATCAATGTGTTTTCATTAGAATTAACTAAAAAGTTCATGATTTTTCGTTTATATTACCGATGGAAGATGTACACGTGACACCGCTCTAATCCAGCTGAAACATCGATATATGCAATAAAAACAGAACTTCTCCCCTTTCCAATATCTTACTCAGTATTTTAACGAGAAACAAATAGTTGATTGAAAATGAAGTGTTTAAGGTTAATTTCTAATCAATTATGTGTTTGCATCATTTTTATCGTATATTTAATGAATTAATAGCAATAAACTGAAAATTCACAAAAACGTGGAAAAACAGCAAAATATTGCCTAATTCGATAATATTTTGTTTATATCACATAAAGGAAAGGGGGACGGTAAACGTCAAAATATTGCTGAATTCGATGATTTTTAGTACGAAACAAAATGCAAGAAAACTTGCTTAAAATGCAATATTATGCGAAAATCTGAGATTTGAAGGCCAAATCACATATCGTGATACTACATGAAATAGTATCGAAATATTGGAACAAATGAATATATTTACGTAATATCAAACTACATGAAAAACGTGAAAAAAGTCATTATTATACCAAATTTGACGATTTTAACTTCGAATCATAATGCGACGTTTCGTATTTTTTAGACCCTAGAAAAGACTTATAAAGATGTTGCTTCCAATACAAATGATAAAAATCAATGTGTTTTCATTAAAATTAACTAAAATGTTCCTGATTTTCGGTTTATATTACCGATGGAAGATGTACACGTAAAACCGTTCAAATCCAGCTGAAACGTCGATATATGCAATAAAAACAAAACTTCTCCCCTTTTCAATATCGTACTCAGTATTTTAACGAGAAACAAATTGGTGATTGAAAATGAAGTATTTAAGGTTATTTTCTAACCAATTATGTGTTTGCATAATTTTTATCGTATATTTAATGAATTATTAACAATAAACTGAAAATTCAAAAAATGTGGAAAAACGGCAAAATATTGCCTAATTCGATGATATTTTGTTTAAATCACATAAAGGAAAAGGGGATGATAAAGGTCAAAATATTGCTAAATTCGATGATTTTTAGTACAAAACAAAATGCAAGAAAACTTGCTTAAAAATGCAAAATTTGCGAAATTCTGAGATATGAAAGCCAAATCACATATCGTGAGAAAACATGAATTAGTATCGAAATATTGGTAAAAACTAATATATATACGTATAATCACACTACATGAATAACGTGAAAAAAGTCACTATATTACCATATTTCAGGATTTTGCCTTTAAACCATAGAGAGAGGTTTCGTATTATTTAGATCCAAGAAAAAACATATGACAATGTTGTTTCAAATACAAATGATAAAAATCAATGTGTTTTCATTAGAATTAACTAAAAAGTTCATGATTTTTCGTTTATATTACCGATGGAAGATGTACACGTGACACCGCTCTAATCCGGCTGAAACATCGATATATGCAATAAAAACAGAACTTCTCCCCTTTCCAATATCTTACTCAGTATTTTAACGAGAAACAAATAGTTGATTGAAAATGAAGTGTTTAAGGTTAATTTCTAATCAATTATGTGTTTGCATCATTTTTATCGTATATTTAATGAATTAATAGCAATAAACTGAAAATTCACAAAAACGTGGAAAAACAGCAAAATATTGCCTAATTCGATAATATTTTGTTTATATCACATAAAGGAAAGGGGGACGGTAAACGTCAAAATATTGCTGAATTCGATGATTTTTAGTACGAAACAAAATGCAAGAAAACTTGCTTAAAATGCAATATTATGCGAAAATCTGAGATTTGAAGGCCAAATCACATATCGTGATACTACATGAAATAGTATCGAAATATTGGAACAAATGAATATATTTACGTAATATCAAACTACATGAAAAACGTGAAAAAAGTCATTATTATACCAAATTTGACGATTTTAACTTCGAATCATAAAGCGACGTTTCGTATTTTTTAGACCCTAGAAAAGACTTATAAAGATGTTGCTTCCAATACAAATGATAAAAATCAATGTGTTTTCATTAAAATTAACTAAAATGTTCCTGATTTTCGGTTTATATTACCGATGGAAGATGTACACGTAAAACCGTTCAAATCCAGCTGAAACGTCGATATATGCAATAAAAACAAAACTTCTCCCCTTTTCAATATCTTACTCAGTATTTTAACGAGAAACAAATTGGTGATTGAAAATGAAGTATTTAAGGTTATTTTCTAACCAATTATGTGTTTGCATAATTTTTATCGTATATTTAATGAATTATTAACAATAAACTGAAAATTCAAAAAATGTGGAAAAACGGCAAAATATTGCCTAATTCGATGAAATTTTGTTTAAATCACATAAAGGAAAAGGGGATGATAAAGGTCAAAATATTGCTATTTTCGATGATTTTTGGTACAAAACAAAATGCAAGAAAACTTGCTTAAAATGCTAAATTTGCGAAATTCTGATATATGAAGGCCAAATCACATATCGTGAGAAAACATGAAGTAGTATCGAAATATTGGTAAAAATTAATATATATACGTAAAATCACACTACATGAATAACGTGAAAAAAGTCACTATATTACCATATTTGAGGATTTTAACTTCAAATCATAGAGTGAGGTTTCGTATTATTGAGATCCAAGAAAAAATATATGACAATGTTGTTTCAAATACAAATGAAAAAAATCAATGTGTTTTCATTAGAATTAACTAAAATATTTCTGATTTTCCGTTTATATTACCGATGGAAAATGTACACGTAAAACCGCTGTAATCCGCCTAAAACGTCGATATATGCAATAAAAACAGAACTTCTCCCCTTTCCAATATCTTACTCAGTATTTTAACGAGAAACAAATAGTTGATTGAAAGAGAAGTGTTTAAGGTTAATTTCTAATCAATTATGTGTTTGCATCATTTTTATCGTATATTTAATGAATTAACAGCAATAAACTGAAAATTCACAAAAACGTGGCAAAACAGCAAAATATTGCCTATTTCGATGATATTTTGTTTATATCACATAAAGGAAACGGGGATGATAAACGTCAAAATATTGCTGAATTCGATGATTTTTAGTACGAAACAAAATGCAAGAAAACTTGCTTAAAATGCAATATTATGCGAAAATCTGAGATTTGAAGGCCAAATCACATATCGTGATACTACATGAAATAGTATCGAAATATTGGTAAAAATGAATATATTTACGTAATATCAAACTACATGAAAAACGTGAAAAAAGTCATTATTATACCAAATTTGACGATTTTAACTTCGAATCACAAAGCGACGTTTCGTATTTTTTTGACCCTAGAAAAGACGTATAAAGATGTTGCTTCCAATACAAATGATGAAAATCAATGTGTTTTCATTAAAATTAACTGAAATGTTTCTGATTTTCCGTTTATATTACCGATGGAAGATGTACACGTAAAACCGTTCTAATCCGGCTGAAACGTCGATATATGCAATAAAAACAGAACTTCTCCCCTTTTCAATATCTTACTCAGTATTTTAACGAGAAACAAATTGGTGATTGAAAATGAAGTATTTAAGGTTATTTTCTAATCAATTATGTGTTTGCATCATTTTTATCGTATATTTAATGAATTATTAACAATAAACTGAAAATTCAAAAAACGTGGAAAAACGGCAAAATATTGCCTAATTCGATGATATTTTGTTTAAATCACAAAAAGGAAAAGGAGATGATAAAGGTCAAAATATTGCTAAATTCGATGATTTTTAGTACAAAACAAAATGCAAGAAAACTTGCTTAAAATGCAAAATTTTCGAAATTCTGAGATATGAAGGCCAAATCACATATCGTGAGAAAAAATGAAGTAGTATCGAAATGTTGGTAAAAACTAATATATATCCGTATAATCACACTACATGAATAACGTGAAAAAGTCACTATATTACCATATTTGAGGATTTTGCCTTTAAACCATAGAGAGAGGTTTCGTATTATTTAGATCCAAGAAAAAACATATGACAATGTTGTTTCAAATACAAATGATAAAAATCAATGTGTTTTCATTAGAATTAACTAAAATAATCCTGATTTTCTGTTTATATTACCGATGGAAGATGTACACGTGAAACCGCTCTAATCCGGCTGAAACGTCGATGTATGCAATAAAAACAGAACTTCTCCCCTTTCCAATATCTTACTCAGTATTTTAACGAGAAACAAATAGTTGATTGAAAATGAAGTGTTTAAGGTTAATTTCTAATCAATTATGTGTTTTCATCATTTTTATCGTATATTTAATGAATTAATAGCAATAAACTGAAAATTCACAAAAACGTGGAAAAACAGAAAAATATTGCCTAATTCGATAATATTTTGTTTATATCACATAAAGGAAAAGGGGATGATAAACGTCAAAATATTGCTGAATTCGATGATTATTAGTACGAAACAAAATGCAAGAAAACTTGCTTAAAATGCAATATTAAGCGAAAATCTGAGATTTGAAGGCCAAATCACATATCGTGATACTACATGAAATAGTATCGAAATATTGTTAAAAATGAATATATTTACGTAATTTCAAACTACATGAAAAACGTAAAAAAAGTTATTATTATACCAAATTTGAGGATTTTACCTTCGAATCATAGAGCGACGTTTCGTATTTTTTAGACCCTAGAAAAGACGTATTAAGATGTTGCTTCAAATGCAAATGATAAAAATCAATGTGTTTTCATTAAAATTAACTAAAATGTTCCTGATTTTCCGTTTATATTACCGATGGAAGATGTACATGTAAAACGTGTTCTACTCAGGCTGAAACGTCGTTATATGCAATAAAAACAGAACTTCTCCCCTTTCCAATATCTTACTCAGTATTTTAACGAGAAACAAATAGTTGATTGAAAATGAAGTGTTTAAGGTTAATTTCTAATCAATTATGTGTTTGCATCATTTTTATCGTATATTTAATGAATTAATAGCAATAAACTGAAAATTTACAAAAACGTGGAAAAACAGCAAAATATTGCCTAATTCGATAATATTTTGTTTATATCACATAAAGGAAAGGGGGACGGTAAACGTCAAAATATTGCTGAATTAGATGATTTTTAGTACGAAACAAAATGCAAGAAAACTTGCTTAAAATGCAATATTATGCGAAAATCTGAGATTTGAAGGCCAAATCACATATCGTGATACTACATGAAATAGTATCGAAATATTGGAACAAATGAATATATTTACGTAATATCAAACTACATGAAAAACGTGAAAAAAGTCATTATTATACCAAATTTGACGATTTTAACTTCGAATCATAAAGCGACGTTTCGTATTTTTTAGACCCTAGAAAAGACTTATAAAGATGTTGCTTCCAATACAAATGATAAAAATCAATGTGTTTTCATTAAAATTAACTAAAATGTTCCTGATTTTCGGTTTATATTACCGATGGAAGATGTACACGTAAAACCGTTCAAATCCAGCTGAAACGTCGATATATGCAATAAAAACAAAACTTCTCCCCTTTTCAATATCTTACTCAGTATTTTAACGAGAAACAAATTGGTGATTGAAAATGAAGTATTTAAGGTTATTTTCTAACCAATTATGTGTTTGCATAATTTTTATCGTATATTTAATGAATTATTAACAATAAACTGAAAATTCAAAAAATGTGGAAAAACGGCAAAATATTGCCTAATTCGATGATATTTTGTTTAAATCACATAAAGGAAAAGGGGATGATAAAGGTCAAAATATTGCTAAATTCGATGATTTTTAGTACAAAACAAAATGCAAGAAAACTTGCTTAAAAATGCAAAATTTTCGAAATTCTGAGATATGAAAGCCAAATCACATATCGTGAGAAAACATGAATTAGTATCGAAATATTGGTAAAAACTAATATATATACGTATAATCACACTACATGAATAACGTGAAAAAAGTCACTATATTACCATATTTCAGGATTTTACCTCCGAACCATACAGCGAGGTTTCGTATTATTTAGATCCAAGAAAAAACATATGACAATGTTGTTTCAAATACAAATGATAAAAATCAATGTGTTTTCATTAGAATTAACTAAAATAATCCTGATTTTCTGTTTATATTACCGATGGAAGATGTACACGTGAAACCGCTCTAATCCGGCTGAAACGTCGATGTATGCAATAAAAACAGAACTTCTCCCCTTTCCAATATCTTACTCAGTATTTTAACGAGAAACAAATAGTTGATTGAAAATGAAGTGTTTAAGGTTAATTTCTAATCAATTATGTGTTTTCATCATTTTTATCGTATATTTAATGAATTAATAGCAATAAACTGAAAATTCACAAAAACGTGGAAAAACAGAAAAATATTGCCTAATTCGATGATATTTTGTTTATATCACATAAAGGAAAAGGGGATGATAAACGTCAAAATATTGCTGAATTCGATGATTATTAGTACGAAACAAAATGCAAGAAAACTTGCTTAAAATGCAATATTAAGCGAAAATCTGAGATTTGAAGGCCAAATCACATATCGTGATACTACATGAAATAGTATCGAAATATTGTTAAAAATTAATATATTTACGTAATTTCAAACTACATGAAAAACGTAAAAAAAGTTATTATTATACCAAATTTGAGGATTTTACCTTCGAATCATAGAGCGACGTTTCGTATTTTTTAGACCCTAGAAAAGACGTATTAAGATGTTGCTTCAAATGCAAATGATAAAAATCAATGTGTTTTCATTAAAATTAACTAAAATGTTCCTGATTTTCCGTTTATATTACCGATGGAAGATGTACACGTAAAACCATTCTAATCCGGCTGAAACGTCGATATATGCAATAAAAACAGAACTTCTCCCCTTTCCAATATCTTACTCAATATTTTAACGAGAAACAAATAGTTGATTGAAAATGAAGTGTTTAAGGTTAATTTCTAATCAATTATGTGTTTTCATCATTTTTATCGTATATTTAATGAATTAATAGCAATAAACTGAAAATTCACAAAAACGTGGAAAAACAGCAAAATATTGCCTAATTCGATGATATTTTGTTTATATCACATAAAGGAAAAGGGGATGATAAACGTCAAAATATTGCTGAATTTGATGATTATTAATACGAAACAAAATGCAAGAAAACTTGCTTAAAATGCAATATTAAGCGAAAATCTGAGATTTGAAGGCCAAATCACATATCGTGATACGACATGAAATAGTATCGAAATATTGGTAAAAATGAATATATTTACGTAATATCAAACTTCATGAAAAACGTAAAAAAAGTTATTATTATACCAAATTTGAGGATTTTACCTTCGAATCATAGAGCGACGTTTCCTATTTTTTAGACCCTAGAAAAGACGTATAAAGATGTTGCTTCCAATGCAAATGATAAAAATCAATGTGTTTTCATTAAAATTAACTAAAATGTTCCTGATTTGCCGTTTATATTACCGATGGAAGATGTACACGTAAAACCGCTGTAATCCGGCTGAAACGTCGATATATGCAATAAAAACAGAACTTCTCCCCTTTCCAATATCTTACTCAGTATTTTAACGAAAAACAAATAGTTGATTGAAAATGTTTAAGGTTAATTTCTAATCAATTATGTGTTTGCATCATTTTTAAAGTATATTTAATGAATTAATAGCAATAAACTGAAAATTCACAAACACGTGGAAAAACAGCAAAATATTGCCTATTTCGATGATATTTTGTTTATATCACATAAAGGAAAAGGGGATGATAAACGTCAAAATATTGCTGAATTCGATGATTTTTAGTACGAAACAAAATGCAAGAATTCTTGCATAATATGCAATATTAAGCGTAAATCTGAGATTTGAAGACCAAATAACATATCGTGATATTGTAATACTGAGTAAGATACTGAGTAAGATATTGAGATACTGAGTAAGATATTGGAATGGGGAGAAGTTCTGTTTTTATTGCATATATTGACGTTTCAGCCGGATTAGAGCGGTTTTACGTGTACATCTTCCATCGGTAATATAAACGGAAAATCAGGAACATTTTAGGCTCAAGAGAGGGATGCAGAGGCTTAAGAGAGGGATGCAGTGGCTCAAGAGAGGGATGCAGAGGCTTAAGAGAGTGATGCAGAGGCTGCAGTTAGTGTTGCAGAGGCTTTAGAGAGGGATGCAGAGGCTCAAGAGAGTGATGCAAAGGCTCAAGAGAGTGATGCCGAGGCTCAAGAGAGTGATGCAGAGGATCAGGAGGGTGATGCAGAGGCTGATGAGACTGTTGCAGAGGCTTAAGAGAGGGATGCAGAGGCTCAAGAGAGGGATGCAAAGGCTCAAGAGAGGGATGCAGAGGCTTACGAGAGTGATGCAGAAGCTTAAGAGAGAGATGCAGAGGCTCAAGAGAGTGTTGCAAAGGCTCAAGAGAGTGATGCAGAGGCTGAAGAGAGTGTTGCAGAGGCTTAAGAGAGGGATGCAGAGGCTTTAGAGAGGGATGTAGAGGCTTAAGAGAGGGATGCAGAGGCTCGAGAGAGTGATGCAAAGGATCAAGAGAGTGATGCAAAGGCTCAAGAGAGTGATGCAGAGGCTTAAGAGAGGGATGCAAAGGCTCAAGAGAGTGATGCAAAGGCTCAAGAGAGTGATGCAGAGGCTGAAGAGAGTGTTGCAGAGGCTTAAGAGAGGGATGCAGAGGCTCATGAGAGTGATGCAAATGCTCAAGAGAGTGATGCAGAGGCTGAAGAGAGTGTTGCAGAGGCTTAAGAGAGGGATGCAGAGGCTCAAGAGAGTGTTGCAAAGGCACAAGAGAGTGATGCAGAGGCTTAAGAGAGGGATGCAGAGGCTCAAGAGAGGGATGCAGAGGCTTAAGAGAGTGATGCAGAATCTGAAGAGAGTGTTGCAGAGGCTTAGGAGAGGGATGCAGAGGCTCAAGAGAGTGATGCAAAGGCTCAAGAGAGTGATGCAGAGGCTGAAGAGAGTGTTGCAGAGGCTTAAGAAAGGGATGCAGAGGCTCAGGAGAGGGATGCAGAGGCTTAAGAGAGTGATGCAGAGGCTGAAGAGAGTGTTGCAGGGGCTTAAGAGAGGAATGCAGAGGCTCAAGAGAGTGATGCAAATGCTCAAGAGAGTGATGCAGAGGCTAAAGAGAGTGATGCAGAGGCTGAAGAGAGTGTTGCAGAGGCTCAAGAGAGGGATGCAGAGGCTTAAGAGAGGGATGCAGAGGCTCAAGAGAGGGATGCAGAGGCTCAAGAGAGTGATGCACAGGATCAGGAGGGTGATGCAGAGACTGAAGAGAGTGATGCAGAGGCTGAAGAGAGTGTTGCAGAGGCTCAAGAGAGTGATGCAGAGGCTTAAGAGAGGGATGCAGAGGCTCAAGAGAGGGATGCAGAGGCTTAAGTGAGTGATGCAGAGGATGAAGAGAGTGTTGCAGAGGCATAAGAGAGGGATGCAGAGGCTAAAGAGAGAGATGTAGAGGCTTAAGAGAGGGATGCAGAGGCTCAAGAGAGTGATGCAAAGGCTCAAGAGAGTGATGCACAGGCTCAAGAGAGTGATGCAGAGGCTTAAGAGAGGGATGCAGAGGCTCAAGAGAGGGATGCAGAGGCTTAAGAGAGTGATGCAGAGGCTCAAGAGAGTCGTGCAGAGGCTTTAGAGAGGGATGCAGAGGCTCAAGAGAGTGATGCAAAGGCTCAAGAGAGTGATGCAGAGGTTCAAGAGAGTGATGCAGGTGTTCAAGAGAATGATGTAGAGGGTTAAGAGAAGGATGTAGAGGCTCAAGAGAGTGATGCAGAAGATCAAGAGAGGGATGCAGAGGTTTAAGAGATTGATGCAGAGGCTCAAGAGAGTAATGCAGAGGATCAAGAGAGGGATGCAGGAGTTCAAGAGAGGGGTGAAGAGGCTCAAGAGAGTGATTCAGAAGCTTACGAGAGTGATGCAAAGGCTTAAGAGAGTGATGCAGAGGCTTAAGAGAGGGATGCAGAGGCTCCAGCGAGGAATGCCGAGGCTCAAGAGAGGGATGCAGAGGCTCAAGTGAGGGATGCAGAGGCTCAAGTGAGGGATGCAGAGGCACAGGAGAGGGATGCAGAGGCTCATGAGAGGGATGCAGGAGTTCAAGAGAGTGATACAAAGGCTCAAGAAAGGTATGCAGAATTTTAAGAAAGTGATGCAGAGGCTCAAAAAAGGGATGCAGAGGCATAAGAAAGTGATGCAGAGGCTCAAAAAAGGGATGCAGAGGCTTAAGAGAGTCATGCAGAGGCTGAGGTGAGTGTTGAAGAGGCTTAAGAGAGTGATGCAGAGGCTCAAGAGAGTGATGCAAAGGCTCAAGAGAGTTATGCAGAGGCTTGAGAGAGGGATGCAGAGGCTCAAGAGAGTGATGCAAAGGCTCAAGAGAGTGATGCAGAGGCTGAAGAAAGTGTAGCAGAGGCTTAAGAGAGGGATGCAGAGGCTCAGGAGAGGGATGCAGAGGCTTAAGAGAGTGATGAAGAGGCTGTAGAGACTGTTGCAGAGGCTTAAGAGAGGGATGCAGAGGCTCAAGAGAGTGATGCAAAGGCTCAAGAGAGTGATGCAGAGGTTCAAGAGAGTGATGCAGAGGATAAAGAGAGTGATGCAGAGGCTCAAGAGAGTGATGCAGGGGTTCAAGAGAATGATGTAGAGGCTTAAGAGAAGGATGTAGAGGCTCAAGAGAATGATGCAGAGGCTGAAGAGAGTGATGCAGAGGATCAAGAGAGGGATGCAGAGGTTTTAGAGAGTGATGCAGAGGCTCAAGAGATTGATGCAGAGGATCAAGAGAGGGATGCAGGAGTTCAAGAGAGGGATGAAGAGGCTCAAGAGAGTGATTCAGAGGCTTACGAGAGTGATGCAGAGGCTTAAGAGAGTGATGCAGAGGCTTAAGAGTGGGATGCAGAGGCTCAAGCGAGGGATGCACAGGCACAAGAGAGAGATGCAGAGGCTCATGAGAGGGAAGCAGGAGTTCAAGAGAGTGATGCAAAGGCTCAAGAAAGGTATGCAGAATCTTAAGAAAGTGATGCAGAGGCTCAAAAAAGGGGTGCAGAGGCTTAAGAAAGTGATGCGGAGGCTCAAAAAAGGGATAATCCCTCTCTTAGGCCTCTACATCATTCTCCTGAGCCACTGCATCCCTCTCTTGAGCCTTTGTATCACTCTCTTAAGCCTCTGCATCCCTCTCTTGAGCCTCTGCATCCCTCTCTTGAGCCTCTGCATCCCTCTCTTGAGCCTGTTCATCCTTCTCTTGAGCCTCTGCATCCCACTCTTGAGCCTCTGCACCACTCTCTTAAGCCTCTGCATCACTCTCGTAAGCCTCTGCATCACTCTCTTAAGCCTCTGCATCACTCTCGTAAACCTCAGAATCACTCTCATGAGCCTCTCTATCACTCTCATGAGCCCCTGCATCCCTCTATTGAGCCTCGGCATCACTCTCTTGAGCCTCTGCATCACCCTCTGAAGCCTCTGCATCCCTCGTTTGAGCCTCTGCAGCACTTTCTTAATCCTCTGCATCCCTTTCTTGAGCCTCTGCATCTCTCTCTTGAACTCCTCCATCCCTCTCATGAGCCTCTGCATCCCTCTCTTGAGCCTTTGCATCATTCGCTTAAGCCTCAACATCTCTCTCTTTAGGCTCTGCATCACGCTCAAGAGCCTCTGCATCCCTCTCTTGTGCCGCTGCATCCCTCTCTTGAGCCCCTGCATCCCTCTTTTGAGCCTCTGCATCCTTCTCTTGAGCCTCTGCATCCATCTCTTAATCCTCTGCATCACTCTCTTAAGCATCTGCATCACTCTCGTAAGCCTCTGAATCACTATCTTGAGCCTCTGAATCCCTCTCTTAAGCCTCGGCATCACTCTCTTCAGCCTCTGCATCACTCTCTTAAGCCTCTGCATCCCTCTCTTGATCATCTGCATCAATCTCGTAAGCCTCTGCATCACTCTCTTGAGGCTCTGCATAACTCTCTTGAGCCGAGGCTCAAGAGAGCTATGCAGAGACTTAAGAGAGGGAGGCCGAGGCTCACGAGAGTGATGCAGAGGCTTAAGAGAGTGATGTAGAGGCATAAGAGAGGGATGCAGAGGCTCACGAGAGGGATGCAGAGGCTCAAAAGAGTGATGCAGAGGCTTAAGAGAGTGATGCAAAGGTTCAAGAATGTGGTGCAGAGGCTTACGAGAGTGATGCAGAGGCTCAAGAGAGGGATGTAGAGGCTCAAGAGAGTGAGCCTTTGCATCCCTCACTTGACCCTTTCCATCACTCTCTTAAGCCTCTGCATCCCTCTCTTGAACCTCTGCGTCACTCTGAAGAGCCTTTGCATCACTCTCTTAAGCGTCTGCATCTCTCTCTTCAACCTCTGCATCCCTCTCTTGAGCCTCTGCATCACTCTCTTGAGCCTCTACATCTTTCTCTTGAGCCTCTGCATCCCTCTCTTAAGCCTCTGCATCACTCTCTTGAGCCTTTGCATCACTCTCTTAAGCCTTTGCATCCCTCTCATAAGCCTCTGCAACACTCTCATCACTCTCTTAAGCCTTTGCATCCCTCTCATAAGCCTCTACATCCCTCTCCTGAGCCACTGCATCCCTCTCTTATGCCTCTGCAACACTCTCATCCCTCTCTTGATCCTCTGCATCCCTCTCTTATGCCTCTGCAACACTCTCTTCAGCCTCTGCATCACTCTCTTGAGCCTTTGTATCACTCCATTGAGCCTCTGCATCACTCTCTTAAGCCTCTGCAACACTCTCCTATGCCTCTGCAACACTCTCTTCAGCCTCTGCATCACTCTTTTGAGCCTCTGCATCCCTTTTTTAGCCTCTGATCACTTTCTTAAGATTCTGCATCCCTTTTTTGAGCCTTTGCATCACTCTCATGAACTCCTGCATCCCTCTCATGAGCCCCTGCATCCCTCTCTTGTGCCTCTGCATCCCTCACTTGAGACTCTGCATCACCCTCTCTTGAGCCTCTGCATCCCTCGCTAGAGCCTGTGCATCCCTCTCTGAAGCCTCTGCATCACTCTCTTAAGCCTCTGCATCACTCTCGTAAGCCTCTGAACCACTCTCTTGAGCCTCTTCATCTCTCTCTTGAACTCCTGCATCCCTCTCATTGTCCTCTGCATCCCTCTCTTGAGCCTTTGCATCACTCTCAAGAGCCTCTGCATCCCTCTCTTTTGCCTCTGCATCCCTCCCTTGAGAAATGCAGAGCAATAAACTGAAAATGCAGAACAATAAACTGAAAATTCACAAAAACGTGGAAAAACGGCAAAATATTGCCTAATTCGATGATATTTTGTTTAAATCACATAAAGGAAAAGAGGATGATAAACGTCAAAACATTGCTAAATTTAATGATTTTTAGTACAAAACAAAACGTAAGAAATCTTGCTTCAAAATGCAATATTATGCGAAATTCTCAGATTTAAAGCCAAGCCATATCGTGAGAAAACATCAAGTAATATCGAAATTTTGGTAAAAATGAATATATTTTCGTACAATCACACTTTCAAATACAAATGATAAAAGTCAATGTGTTTTCATTAGAATTAACTAAAATGTTCCTGATTTTCCGTTTATATTACCGATGGAAGATGAACACGTAAAACCGCTCTAATCCGGCTGAAACGTCGATATATGCAATGAAAACAGAACTTCTCCCCTTTCCAATATCTTTCTCAGTATTTTAACGAGAAACAAATAGTTGATTGAAAATGAAGTGTTTAAGGTTAATTTCTAATCAATTATGTGTTTGCATCATTTTTATCGTATATTTAATGAATTAATAGCAATAAACTGAAAATTCACAAAAACGTGGAAAAACAACAAAATATTGCCTAATTCGATGATATTTTGTTTATATCACATAAAGGAAAAGGGGATGATAAACGTCAAAATATTGCTGAATTCGATGATTTTTAGTACGAAACAAAATGCAAGAAAACTTGCTTAAAATGCGATATTATACGAAAATCTGAGATTTCAAGGCCAAATCACATATCGTGATACTACATGAAATAGTATCGAAATATTGGTAAAAATGAATATATTTACGTTATATCAAACTACATGAAAAACGTGAAAAAAGTCATTATTATACCAAATTTGAGGATTTTAACTTCGAATCATAGAGCGACGTTTCGTATTTTTTAAGACCCTAGAAAAGACGTATAAAGATGTTGCTTCCAATACAAATGATAAAAATCAATGTGTTTTCATTAAAATTAACTAAAATATTCCTGATTTTCCGTTTATATTACCGATGGAAGATGTACAAGTAAAACCGTTCTATTCCGGCTGAAACGTCGTTATATGCAATAAAAACAGAACTTCTCCACTTTTCAATATCTTACTCAGTATTTTAACGAGAAACAAATAGATGATTGAAAATGAAGTATTTAAGGTTATTTTCTGATCAATTATGTGTTTGCATAATTTTTATCGTATATTTAATGAATTAATAACAATAAACTGAAAATTCACAAAAACGTGGAAAAACGGCCTAATTCGATGATATTTGGTTTAAATCACATAAAGGAAAAGGGAATGATAAAGGTCAAAATATTGCTAAATTCGATGATTTTTAGTACAAAACGAAATGCAAGAAAACTTGCTTAAAAATGCAAAATTTGCGAAATTCTGAGATTTTAAGGCCAAATCTCATATCGTGAGAAAACATGAAGTAGTATCGAAATATTAGTAAAAACGAATACGTAAAATCACACTACATGAATAACGTGAAAAAAGTCACTATATTACCATATTTGAGGATTTTAACTTCAAATCATAGAGCGAGGTTTCGTATTATTTAGATCCAAGAAAAGACATGACAATGTTGTTTTAAATACAAATGATAAAAATCAATTTGTTTTCATTAGAATTAACTTAAATGTTCCTGATTTTCCGTTTATATTACCGATGGAAGATTTACATGTAAATTCGCTCTAATCCGGCTGAAACGTCGATATATGCAATAAAAACAGAACTTTTTCCCCTTTTCAATATCATACTCAGTATTTTAACGAGAAACAAAAAGTTGTTTGAAAATGAAGTGTTTAAGGTTAATTTCTAATCAACTATGTGTTTGCATCATTTTTATCGTATATATAATGAATTAATAACAATAAACTGAAAATTCACAAAAACATGGAAAACAGCAAAATATTGCCTAATTCGATGATATTTTGTTTATATCACATAAAGGAAAAGGGGATGATAAACGTCAAAATATTGCTGAATTCGATGATTTTTAGTACGAAACAAAATGCAAGAAAACTTGCTTAAAATGCGATATTATGCGAAAATCTGAGATTTCAAGGCCAAATCACATATCGTGATACTACATGAAATAGTATCGAAATATTGGTACAAATGAATACATTTACGTAATATCAAACAACGTGAAAAACGTGAAAAAAGTCATTATTACACCAAATTTGAGGATTTTAACTTCGAATCATAGAGCGACGTTTAGTATTTTTTAGACCCTAGAAAAGACGTATAAAGATGTTGCTTCCAATACAAATGAAAAAAATCAATGTGTTTTCATTAAAATTAACTAAAATGTTCCTGATTTTCGGTTTATATTACCGATGGAAGATGTACACGTAAAACCGTTCTATTCCAGCTGAAACGTCGTTATATGCAATAAAAACAGAACTTCTCCCCTTTTTGATATCTTACTCAGTATTTTAATGAGAAACAAATAGATGATTGAAAATGAAGTATTTAAGGATATTTTCTGATCAATTATGTGTTTGCATAATTTTTATCGTATATTTAATGAATTAATAACAATAAACTGAAAATTCACAAAAACGTGGAAAAACGGCCTAATTCGATGATATTTGGTTTAAATCACATAAAGGAAAAGAGGATGATAAAGGTCAAAATATTGCTAAATTTGATGATTATTAGTACAAAACAAAATGCAAGAAAACTTGCTTAAAAATGCAAAATTTTCGAAATTCTGAGATTTGAAGGCCAAATCTGATATCGTGAGAAAACATGAAGTAGTATCGAAATATTGGTAAAAACCAATACGTAAAATCACACTACATGAATTACGTGAAAAAAGTCACTATTACGTCCGAAACTCCTCTCGCCCAGATCTGGAAGCGTTTCCGCAAGATAGCGGGTAAGTTCGTTCCCGATGTTTCACCGGTCCTTCACCTCCATGATGCTCTTGTTGCGGACCCGTTGCAGGTCGCTTCCGTACCGGGTTCCCACTTTTCTTCTGTTAGCTCTGGTCTTCATCTTCCCCAATCTTTCCTTCTTCGTAAACCTGTCCTTGAGTCTCGTCCTTTAGATTTCTGCACTTGTCTTCAGCTTCCCTATAATGATCTCCTCTCTCTCTCTGTACTTCGTTCTGCCCTGGCCCTCTGCGGTTCTACGGCGGCGGGCTGCGATGGAATTCATTATGAGATGCTTCGCCATCTCCCTCTGTGCACGTCTCTGTATTTACTGAGTCTGTATAATCGGATCTGGGAGTCGTCGTCAGTCCCTGAGGACTGGATCGATGCCGTTGTCCTCCCTGTCCGCGAACCGGGGTCTCTGTGTACTTCCCCTAAGGACTTGCGCCCTATTGCTCTCACAAGTTGTGCCTGCAAACTCTTTGAACGTATGGTTAACGTTCGTCTAATGTGGTTCCTGGAACACCATCACCTCCTCTCCCCTTCTCAATTTGGTTTCCGCAAGTGCTGCAGCACGACAGATGTCCTGGTGAACTTGGAGGTCTATATTCGTATTGCTTTTGCTGCGATGACCTCCGTTGTTGCCGTCCTTTTTGACCTGGAAAAGGCTTACGACACCACTTGGCGATATCATATTCTATCTCAACTTCATTCTTTTGGCCTTCGTGGTCATCTCCCTCTCTTTCTCCGCAGCTTCCTCTCTCGTCGTTCCTTTCGGGTGCGCCTTGGTACTGCTCTCTCTGCCTCTTTTCAGCAATACGAAGGTGTGCCCCAGGGTAGTGTTCTGAGCACTATTCTTTTTCTGGTTGCCCTCAATGGTCTTCTTTCCTCTCTTCCTTCTGGTGTCTTCTCCGCTCTCTATGTCGATGATCTTACCCTTTGCTGTCGGGGTGATGATTCGCCTCTCCTTCAGCGCCGGCTTCAACTTGCAATTGATGCCGTGTCGTCTTGGGCCACCGATCATGGCTTCAAGTTCTCTACTTCTAAGACTTGTGCCATGACTTTTACGCGGAAACGGGTCGTTCTTCGTCCCTCTTTGTCACTTTATGGTCATCCTCTTGAATACAAAGATTCCGCGAAGCTTTTGGGGTTATTCCTTGACACTCGTTTGTCTTGGTCTCCCCATATCTCTTACCTCCGTGTTGAGTGCTCTAAGGCCCTTACCCTCCTTCGGGTCTTGTCCCATACTTCTTGGGGGGCAGATAGGCGCACTCTCCTTGCTTTACATTCCTCTCTCGTCCTGTCTAAGCTCGATTATGGTTGCCCTGCTTACTCGTCTGCTTCTCCTTCTACTCTTCGCCGTCTTGATGCTTTGCATCATACTGGGTTGTGCCTCAGTTCTGGTGCCTTTCGTTCGACTCTCGTCCTTAGCTTGTATGTTGACACCGGCTTCCTGTCTCTCCAGGAACGCCGTGATCGCTACTGTCTTCGCTATCTTGCGCGGTCTTTACAACATCCTTCCTCTCGCCTCTGTCATGCTTTAACTTTTACCCCTCCTGCGGTTCCTGTTCCTCTTCATCACCTCCCTCTTTCTGTCCAGTTATCTCGCTTCCAGGATTCTCTTTCCGTTCGTATTTCTAATGTTTCTCCTCGTGTTGTTCCTTCTTTGCCCCATGGAGAGTCCCTCTTCCGCGGTTTTGTACTTCCTTGACCCGTATCACTAAAGTTTTTACCCCTCCTACGGTTCTAAAACGCCTTTTCCTTGAGCATTTTTCTTCTCACTCCCGCTCCGTTTCTGTCTTCACCGATGGGTCTAAGTCTGCGGACGGTGTTGGCTACTTTGTTGTTTTTCCTGATCGCACTTATATCTGTCGCTTACCTCCGGAGACTAGCATCTCTACAGCGGAACTTTATGCTATTCTCTATGCTCTTCGTCTCCTGCTTTCTCGTTGTCAGTCTTCCTTTGTAGTTGTTGTTGACTCTCGTAGTGCCCTAATGGCTCTCGGGTCCTTTAATCATGTTCATCCAGTAGTTGTCGAGATCCGACATTGGCTGATTCTTGTTCACAGTAAATTTAAGTCGGTTGAGTTTTGTTGGGTTCCCAGCCATATTGGTGTGTCTTTCAATGAGCGTGCGGATGCTGCCGCCAAGGAAGCTGTCCACTCTTGTCCCATCTCTCGTAAAGGTATTCCATATTCCGACTTTTACCCTGTTATCCATTCCTCCAACCTTTCCCGTTGGCAGGCTTCTTGGTCGTCTGTTACTGGTAACAAACCACGTACTCTTAAATGTTGTGTTTCCTCGTGGCCGTCCTCCTACCACCGTAACCGGCGATGGGAAACAGCTCTGGCAAGGTTGCGTATTGGCCATACTCGTTTAACCCATGGTCACTTGATGGAGCGCCGCCCTGCTCCTTATTGTCCTAGTTGCAGTGTCCCTCTTACGGTCGTGCATGTCCTTCTTGAATGTCCTGACTTCCAGGACGAGCGTGTGTCTTGCTTTCCGACCGCCCCTCGCGGTCACTTGTCCCTCAATAGAATTCTTGGTGACTCGGATACTTTTGATATCGTTCGCCTTATGCGTTTTTGTTCTCGTATTGGCATCCTTGATGATATTTAGCGCCCTTTGAAAATTCTGTGCATTTCATGGTGCTACATAGCCTTCCTGGTTTGGTGCCTTCTTTTGATAATTACTTACTTCTCTGATGTCCTTTGTTCAAATTGCAGCTCTGCGAATGCCTCACTCCATGGACCACAAACACACAGAATTACGAACAGAACCTAACCTAACCTAAGCATCTAAGTCTAATTACACATTTCTTTTAATTTTATTTGGCAAAATCAAGAATTCACAAATTGCTTGGAAGGATGGGTTATAATGCAAGTCGCGGCGTCTAACAGTTTATATGACCAGACCGCCAACCACGAGGCCTGGTCAGAGCCCCAATAATCACAACGCCATGTGTAGAGGAAATCAAATATGGGTTTAGTTAACATAAACAGTTTCGAATCCCCTATGCAGACGATCCATAGAGGATCCTATTCACCAGCGACATCTGTCGACGCGTTATTCACATTTTCCACAACTCTGACAGGAACAAAAAACTTGTCAGTATTTGATATTGATTTTCATATTAATATTTCCAGAAGTAAAAACAAGTTTTTACAAGTTCTAACTATTTTAGGATGCCCGGAAAAGTTGGTATCTTGAAGGAATCGGATAGGTGCTTCACGCTCCTTAATATATAACATATTTGGATCTTTTAAGCTTTTTTCTTAGTAAATGAGAAACAGATAATAGAACAGGATCACAATCTGAACAACCCGTCCTCTCAAGTCCATTCCATCCAGTGGTCGACCCCAAAGACGCATTCAAAAATTTTAACATGCTGTTCATTCAAAATGGGAATTTTCTTAAATATAAATTACCATTTAGTATATTGGCTTACTGTGCATATTTATGCATTAGTTAGGTTAGGTGTTTAGGTTGTGTTGGCGATTATTTGTATTTGTAGTACGTGGGTAAAGCATTTACAGCGTTGTGGTTCGAACAAAATTCGTAAGCGAAGCACTTGTTCCGGAAGTGTTCGGATGTCATCAGTTGTGAGTCGTGTGTAAACCGTTTTCCTTTCATAAAAAGGGTGTTTGCCGGGTGCATGGAATGAACTCTGGACTTTATTTATGAGGACGGGCTGGACTTTTAACAGGAATATAGTATAATACACACACACACACACACACACAAAGGGCAGCAACTATAGAGCATAGAATGAGAGCGAAGCTGCTGGTCATGGGGGACCTAAATCATGGAGAGATAGATTGGGAAACGAGGAATCCCCATGGCGGGGAGGAGACCTGGGGAGCGAAGCTGGTAGACGTTATTGACAGGAATTTCCTAACACAGCATGTGAAGGAAGATACTAGGGAAAGAGGAGGGGATACACGCAGCCTCTTAGATCTCATTTTCACCCAGAATGTAGAAGACATCGAGCAGGTGGAACATGAAATACCACTAGGAGCCAGTGACCATTGTGTCCTAGTCTTTGACTACATGATGGAGCTTAAAATTGTGACCAAAGGACGAGAGGTCCGGGAAAGGAGACTTGATTACAGAAAAGGGGACTACAGAAGGATAAGGGACTACCTGGGAGAAGTGCAGTGGAAGGAAGAACTTAGAGGAAAAACAGTGCAAAGTATGATGAACCAAGTCATATTGAAATGCAAGGAGGCTGAAGAGAGATTTATTCCAACAATAAAGGAAAAAAGCAGGAGGGAATATAATAACCCATGGTTTAATAGACAGTGTCAGGAAGCAAAGGTGAGAAGCAGGAGGGAGTGGAGGAAGTACTGATGACAAAGGACAGAGGACAACAGGATTAGATGTAACAGAGCTAGGAATGATTCCATTAAAATAAGACGAGTGTCGGAAAGAAATTATGAGAATGATATTGCAGTCAAAGCGAAAAAGCAACCTAAATTACTATATAGCCATATAAGAAGGAAGATGTCGGTAAATGACCAATTGACAAGATTGAGGAAAACAGAAGGGGCATATACAGAAAGTGACAAGGAAATCTGCGAGGTACTGAATGCAAAATTCCATGGAGTGTTCACAACCGAGCCTGAGCAGCTCCCATTGTTAGAAGCGATTAACCTAGATGAAAGATTATCAGATATAGAGGTGACAGCAGAGGAGGTAATGAAACAGTTGACAACACTGGATGCAAATAAAGCTGTTGGACCAGACAAAGTATCACCGTGGATACTTAAAGAGGCAGCGCAGGCTCTCAGCGTGCCTCTGGCAATGATCTTTAATGAGTCACTTATGTCGGGAGAATTGCCCAGTTGCTGGAAGGAGGCAAATGTCGTACCGATTTTCAAGAAAGGTGATAGGGAGGAGGCACTTAACTACAGACCCGTATCACTGACAAGCATCCCCTGCAAAATACTTGAAAGAATAATTAGGCTAAGACTTGTTGAGCACCTGGAGAGCATTGGGCTTGTAAACAAGCACCAACATGGGTTCTGGACAGAAAAACCATGCCTAACAAACCACGTCCACGTCCCCTCGTTCTGTTATTATTACGTGTGAGCATTTCATCTATTTCCACTTTGTCAATTCCTCTGAGTATTTTATATGTCCCTATCATATTTCCTCTCTCCCTTCTTTTCTCTAGTGTCGTAAGGTTCAGTTCCTTCAGACGCTCTTCATATCCCATCCCTCGTAACTCTGGGACAAGCCTCGTCGCAAATCTCTGAACCTTCTCCAGTTTCTTTGTGTTTCTTCACGTGGGGGCTCCATGATGGCGCGTCATACTCTAAGACGGGTCTCACGTAGGCAGTGTAAAGCGCCCTAAATGCCTCCTCATTTAGGTTTCTGAATGAAGTTCTAATTTTCGCCGGTGTAGAGTACGCTGCTGTCGTTATCCTATTTATATGTGCCTCAGGAGTTAGATTAGGTGTCACATCCACTCCCAGGTCTCTTTCTCGAATCGTTACAGGTAGGCTGTTCCCCTTCATTGTGTACTGTCCCTTTGGTCTCCTATCACCTGATCCCATTTCCATAACTTTACATTTACTGGTGTTAAACTCCAGTAGCCATTTCCCTGACCATCTCTGCAACCTGTTTAAGTCCTCTTGGAGGATCCTACAATCCTCGTCTGTCACTACTCTTCTCATTAATGTTGCATCATCCGCAAACATTGACATGTATGATTCCACTCCTGTAAACATATCATTTACGTAAATTAGAAAGAGGATTGGTCCCAGCACCGATCCTTGAGGTACTCCACTTGTTACTGTTCGCCAGTCTGACTTCTCGCCCCTTACCATTACCTATACAATAGCTCACGTTGTCTTGGGACAATAAATTTAACATGAAGGTTTGCCCATATTGCTCGCCAGTTAGAGAGTGGATATGCCTCCTCTACTCTAGCAACTATAATTGGGAGCAGAACATCACACACGTGTTTACTCTTCATCATTAAAAAACCTTCAGTATTACAAATCCGCTTGAGAACATCAATTGCACATGAATAACAGTGAGGTGAAGTAAAGGCAAGGTCAGTATATTCTGGCATATGTATCAAGGTCAGTATACTCTGGCATATGTATCAAGGACAGTATACTCTGGCATATGTATCAAGTAGCTAACACGTAATTTACAAAAGTAATGTCCTAGCGCATTTACTCTATTCCTCCGCATTATCTCCTTTCTAAAGGTAACACAAAAGATTGTCAATGACTTATGGTACACATTCAGTATTCCTATTCCACCGTTTTTCTTACCTCTACATAGAGTAGTCCGTTTAATTGGTTGGTATCAACCATACCAACATACCTAAAAATATTGTCAATCTCCATAGCACTTTTCTTGTCAGTTGGAAAACTGAGGCAAATACCACACTTTAGACAAAGTTTGGAACTGATTATTACAGCCTTCTGAAACAGGATTATTTTCATATTTGACAAAATACTCGTAGCTACTATTATATTTCCACATAATACTTAACAATTCGTAACCAATGTTGTTCCGTATGTTTTACACCAACAAATCCCAAGATCTTAAATAGGCATCACTACTTTGAACCATGAACCTGTCCAGGTAACTTTATTATACCATCTGCCATGCCTCATCATACACGTTTTGTCTTTGTTAATGACAGCACCTGTTGCTTTCTCAAAATTGTCTATTTGAGCAGGACAGAGAGAGAAAGAGATCGCTTGTCGAGAAGTTCCCGTAGCCAGACTATACCTTCAGGCCGAGTGGGGGGAGAACTGACTGCCGTAGCCACTCTATAAACTTAGTATCAGAGACTTTGGTGAGTGAACTTGTAAGGTGACGTATAGTGTGTTTTCCAACTTAGGTGGAAAACCTAAATAAAATAACCTTACCTTATCGAAATATTGGTAAAATGAATATATTTACGTAATATCAAACTACATGAAAAACGTGAAAAAAGTCATTATTATACCAAATTTGACGATTTTAACTTCGAATCATAAAGCGACGTTTCGTATTTTTTAGACCCTAGAAAAGACGTATAAAGATGTTGCTTCCAATACAAATGATAAAAATCAATGTGTTTTCATTAAAATTAACTAAAATGTTCCTGATTTTTGGTTTATATTACCGATGGAAGATGTACACGTAAAACCGTTCTAATCCGGCTGAAACGTCGATATATGCAATAAAAACAGAACTTCTCCCCTTTTCAATATCTTACTCAGTATTTTAACGAGAAACAAATTGGTGATTGAAAATGAAGTATTTAAGGTTATTTTCTAATCAATTATTTGCTTGCATCATTTTTATCGTATATTTAATGAATTAATAACAATAAACTGAAAATTCAAAAAACGTGGAAAAACGGCAAAATATTGCCTAATTCGATGATATTTTGTTTAAATCACATAAAAGAAAAGGGGATGATAAAGGTGAAAATATTGCTAAATTCGATGATTTTTGGTACAAAACAAAATGCAAGAAAACTTGCTTAAAATGCAAAATTTGCGAAATTCTGAGATATGAAGGCCAAATCACATATCGTGAGAAAACATGAAGTAGTATCGAAATATTGGTAAAAACTAATATATATACGTAAAATCACACTACATGAATAACGTGAAAAAAGTCACTATATTACCATATTTGAGGATTTTAACTTCAAATCATAGAGCGAGGTTTCGTATTATTTAGATCCAAGAAAAAACATATGACAATGTTGTTTCAAATACAAATAAAAAAATCAATATGTTTTCATTAGAAATAACTAAAATGTTCCTGATTTTCCGTTTATATTACCGATGGAAGATGTACACGTAAAACCGCTCTAATCCGGCTGAAACGTCGATATATTCAATAAAAACAGAACTTCTCCCCTTTCCAATATCTTACTCAGTATTTTAACGAGAAACAAATAGTTGATTGAAAATGTTTAAGGTTAATTTCTTATCAATTATGTGTTTGCATCATTTTTATCGTATATTTAACGAATTAATAGCAATAAACTGAAAATTCACAAAAACGTGGAGAAACAGCAAAATATTGCCTATTTCAATGATATTTTGATTATATCATATAAAGGAAAAGGGGATGATAAACGTCAAAATATTGCTGAATTCGATGATTTTTAGTACGAAACAAAATGCAAGAAAACTTGCATAATATGCAATATTAAGCGAAAATCTTAGATTTGAAGACAAAAGGACATATCGTGATACTACATGAAATAGTATCGAAATATTGGTAAAAATAAATATATTTACGTAATATCAAACTACATGAAAAACGTAAAAAAAGTCATTATTGTACCAAATTTGAGGATTTTACCTTTGAATTATAGAGCGACGTTTCGTATTTTTTTTACCCTAGAAAAGACGTATAAAGATGTTGCTTCCAATACAAATGATAAAAATCAATGTGTTTTCATTAAAATTAACTAAAATGTTCCTGATTTTCGGTTTATATTACCGATGGAAGATGTACACGTAAAACTGTTCTAATCCGGCTGAAACGTCGATATATGCAATAAAAACAGAACTTCTCCCCTTTTTAATATCTTACTCAGTATTTTAAAGAGAAACAAATTGGTGATTGAAAATGAAGTACTTAAGGTTATTTTCTAATCAATTATGTGTTTGCATCATTTTCATCGTATATATAATGAATTAATAACAATGAACTGAAAATTAAAAAAAAACGTGGAAAAACGGCAAAACATTGCCTAATTCGATGATATTTTGTTTAAATCACATAAAGGAAAAGGGGATGATAAAGGTCAAAATATTGCTAAATTCGATGATTTTTAGTACAAAACAAAATGCAAGAAAACTTGCTTAAAATGCAAAATTTGCGAAATTCTGAGGTATGAAGGCCAAATCACATATCGTGAGAAAACATGAAGTAGTATCGAAATATTGGTAAAATCTAATATATATATACGTAAAATCACACTACATGAATAACGTGAAAAAAGTCACTATATTACCATATTTGAGGATTTTAACTTCAAATCATAGAGCGAGGTTTCTTATTATTTAGATCCAAGAAAAAACATATGACAATGTTGTTTCAAATACAAATAAAAAAATCAATATGTTTTCATTAGAATTAACTAAAATGTTCCTGATTTTCCGTTTATATTACCGATGGAAGATGTACACGTAAAACCGCTCTAATCCGGCTGAAACGTCGATATATGCAATAAAAACAGAACTTCTCCCCTTTCCAATATCTTACTCAGTATTTTAACGAGAAACAAATAGTTGATTGAAAATGTTTAAGGTTAATTTCTTATCAATTATGTGTTTGCATCATTTTTATCGTATATTTAATGAATTAATAGCAATAAACTGAAAATTCACAAAAACGTGAAGAAACAGCAAAATATTGCCTATTTCGATGATATTTTGATTATATCACACAAAGGAAAAGGGGATGATAAACGTCAAAATATTGCTGAATTCGATGATTTTTAGTACGAAACAAAATGCAAGAAAACTTGCATAATATGCAATATTAAGCGAAAATCTTAGATTTGAAGACAAAAGGACATATCGTGATACTACATGAAATAGTATCGAAATATTGGTAAAAATAAATATATTTACGTAATATCAAACTACATGAAAAACGTAAAAAAAGTCATTATTGTACCAAATTTGAGGATTTTACCTTTGAATAATAGAGCGACGTTTCGTATTTTTTTTACCCTAGAAAAGACTTATAAAGATGTTGCATCCAATAGAAATGATAAAAATCAATGTGTTTTCATTAAAATTAACTAAAATGTTCCTGATTTTCGGTTTATATTACCGATGGAAGATATACACGTAAAACCGTTCTAATCCGCGGAAACGTCGATATATGCAATAAAAACAGAACTTCTCCCCTTTTTAATATCTTACTCAGTATTTTAATGAGAAACAAATTGGTGATTGAAAATGAAGTATTTAAGGTTATTTTCTAATCAATTATGTGTTTGCATCATTTTCATCGTATATATAATGAATTAATAACAATGAACTTAAAATTAAAAAAAACGTGGAAAAACGGCAAAACATTGCCTAATTCGATGATATTTTGTTTAAATCACTTAAAGGAAAAGGGGATGATAAAGGTCAAAATATTGCTAAATTCGATGATTTTTAGTACAAAACAAAATGCAAGAAAACTTGTTTAAAATGCAAAATTTGCGAAATTCTGAGATATGAAGGCCAAATCACATATCGTGAGAAAACATGAAGTAGTATCGAAATATTGGTAAAATCTAATATATATACGTAAAATCACACTACATGAATAACGTGAAAAAAGTCACTATATTACCATATTTGAGGATTTTAACTTCAAATCATAGAGCGAGGTTTCGTATTATTTAGATCCAAGAAAAATCATATGACAATGTTGTTTCAAATACAAATGATAAAAATCAATGTGTTTTCATTAGAATTAACTAAAATGTTCCTGATTTTTCGTTTATATTACCGATGGAAGATGTACACGTGACACCGCTCTAATCCGGCTGAAACGTCGATATATGCAATAAAAACAGAACTTCTCCCCTTTCCAATATCTTACTCAGTATTTTAACGAGAAACAAATAGTTGATTGAAAATGAAGTGTTTAAGGTTAATTTCTAATCAATTATGTGTTTGCATCATTTTTATCGTATATTTAATGAATTAATAGCAATAAACTGAAAATTCACAAAAACGTGGAAAAACAGCAAAATATTGCCTAATTCGATGATATTTTGTTTAAATCACATAAAGGAAAAGGGGATGATAAAAGGTCAAAATATTGCTAAATTCGATGATTTTTAGTACGAAACAAAATGCAAGAAAACTTGCTTAAAATGCAATATTATGCAAAAATCTGAGATTTGAAGGCCAAATCACATATCGTGATACTACATGAAATAGTATCGAAATATTGGTAAAAATGAATATATTTACGTAATATCAAACTACATGAAAAACGTGAAAAAAGTCATTATTATACTAAATTTGACGATTTTAACTTCGAATCATAAAGCGACGTTTCGTATTTTTTAGACCCTAGAAAAGACGTATTAAGATGTTGCTTCCAATACAAATGATAAAAATCAATGTGTTTTCATTAAAATTAACTAAAATGTTCCTGATTTTCGGTTTATATTACCGATGGAAGATGTACACGTAAAACCGTTCTAATCCGGTTGAAACGTCGATATATGCAATAAAAACAGAACTTCTCCCCTTTTCAATATCTTACTCAGTATTTTAACGAGAAACAAATTTGTGATTGAAAATTAAGTATTTAAGGTTATTTTTTTAATCAATTATGTGTTTGCATCATTTTTATCGTATATTTAATGAATTATTAACAATAAACTGAAAATTCAAAAAACGTGGAAAAACGGCAAAATATTGCCTAATTCGATGATATTTTGTTTAAATCACATAAAGGAAAAGGGGATGATAAAAGGTCAAAATATTGCTAAATTCGATGATTTTTAGTACAAAATAAAATGCAAGAAAATTTGCTTAAAATGCAAAATTTTCCAAATTCTGAGATATGAAGGCCAAATCACATATCGTGAGAAAACATGAAGTAGTATCGAAATATTGGTAAAAACTAATATATATACGTAAAATCACACTACATGATTAACGTAAAAAAAGTTACTATATTACCATATTTGAGGAATTTAACTTCAAATCATAGAGCGAGGTTTCGTATTATTTAGATCCAAGAAAAGACATATGACAATGTTGTTTCAAATACAAATGATAAAAATCAATGTGTTTTCATTAGAATTAACTAAAATGTTACCGATTTTCCGTTTATATTACCGATGAAAGATGTACACGTGAAACCGCTCTAATCCGGCTGAAACGTCTATATATGCAATAACAACAGAACTTCTCCCCTTTCAAATATCTTACTAAGTATTTTAACGAGAAACAAATAGATGATTGAAAATGAAGTATTTAAGGTTATTTTCTGATCAATTATGTGTTTGCATCATTTTTTTCGTATGTTTAATGAATTAATAAAAATAAATTGAAAATTCTCAAAAACGTGGAAAAACGGATAAATATTGCCTAATTCGATAAAAATTTTGTTTATATCACATAAAGGAAAAGGGGATGATAAACGTCAAAATATTGCTGAATTCGATGATTTTTAGTACGGAACAAAATGCAAGAAAACTTGGTTAAAATGCAATATTATGCGAAAATCTGAGATTTGAAGGCCAAATCACATATCGTGATACTACATGAAATAGTATCGAAATATTGGTAAAAAATGAATATATTTACGTAATATCAAACTACATGAAAAAAGTCATTCTTATACCAAATTTGAGGATTTTAACTTCGAATCATAGAGCGACGTTTCGTATTTTTTAAACACTAGAAAAGACGTATAAAGATGTTGCTTCCAAGAAAAATGATAAAAATCAATGTGTTTTCATTAAAATTAACTAAAATGTTCCTGTGTTTTGGTTTATATTACCGATGGAAGATGTACACGTAAAACTGTTCTAATCCGGCTGAAACGTCGATATATGCAATAGAAACAGAACTTCTTCCCTTTTCAATATCTTACTCGGTATTTTAACGAGAAACAAATAGATGATTGAAAATGAAGTATTTAAGGTTATTTTCTGATTAATTATGTGTTTGCATAATTTTTATCGTATATTTAATGAATTAATAACAATAAACTGAAAATTCACAAAAACGTGGAAAAACGGCAAAATATTGCCTAATTCGATGATATTTTGTTTAAATCACATACAGGAAAAGGGGATGATCAAGGTCAAAATATTGCTAAATTCGATGATTTTTAGTACAAAACAAAATGCAAGGAAACTTGCTTAAAAATGCAAAATTTGGGAAATTCTGAGATTTGAAGGCCAAATCACTTATCGTCAGAAAACATGAAGAAGTATCGAAATATTGGTAAAAACGAATATATTTACGTAAAATCACACTACATGAATAACGTGAAAAAAGTAAAAATATTACCATATTTGAGGATTTTAACTTCAAATCATAGAGCGAGGTTTCGTATTATTTAGATCCAAGAAAAGAGATATGACAATGTTAATTCCAATACAAACGATAAAAATCCAGTGTTTTCATTAGAATTAACTAAAATGTTCCTGATTTTCCGTTTATATTACCGATGAAAGATGTACACGTAAAACCGCTCTAATCCGGATATAAACCGCTCTATATCCGGTCGATATATGCAATAAAACAGAACTTCTCCCCTTTTCAATATCTTACTCAGTATTTTAACTAGAAACATTGAAAATGAAGTGTTTAAGGTTAATTTCTAATCAATTATGTGTTTACATTATTTTTATCGTATATTTAATGAATTAATAACAATAACTGAAAATTCACAAAACGTGGAAAAACCGCAAAATATTGCCTAATTCGATTATATTTTGTTTAAATCACATAAAGGAAAAGGGGATGATAAAGGTCAAAATATTGCTAAATTCCATGATTTTTGTACAAAACAAAATGCAAGAAAACTTGCTTAAAAATGCAAAATTTGCGAAATTCTGAGATTTGAAGGCCAAATCACATATCGTGATACTACAAGAAATAGTATCGAAATATTGGTAAAAATGAATATATTTACGTAAAATCAAACTACATGAAAAACGTGAAAAAAGTCATTATTATACCAAATTTGAGAATTTTAACTTCGAATCATAGAGCGACGTTTCGTATTTTTTTAGACACTAGAAAAGACGTATAAAGATGTTGCTTCCAATACAAATGATAAAAATCAATGTGTTTTCATTAAAATGAACTAAAATGTTCCTTATTTTCAGTTTATATTACCGATGGAAGATGTACACGTAAAACCGTTCTAATCCGGCTGAAATGTCGATATATGCAATAAAAACAGAACATCTCCCCTTTTCAATATCTTACTCACTATTTTAACGAGAATCAAATAGATGATTGAAAATGAAGTATTTAAGGCTATTTCCTGATCAATTATGTGTTTGCATAATTTTTATCGTATATTTAATGAATTAATAACAATAAACTGAAAATTCACTAAAACGTGGAAAAACGGCCTAATTCGATGATATTTTGTTTAAATCACATAAAGGAAAAGGGGATGATAAAGGTCAAAATATTGCTAAATTCGATGATTTTTAGTACAAAACAAAATGCAAGTAAACTGGCTTAAAATGCAAAATTTGCGAAATTCTGAGATTTGAAGGCCAAATCACATATCGTGAGAAAACATGAAGCAGTATCGAAATACTGGTAAAAACGAATTTATATATATACGTAAAATCACACTACATGAATAACGTGAAAAAAGTCACTATATTACCATATTTGAGGATTTTAACTTCAAATCATAGAGCGAGGTTTCGTATTATTTAGATCCAAGAAAAGACATATGACAATGTTGTTTCCAATACAAATGATAAAAATATATGTGTTTTCATTAGAATTAACTAAAATGTTTCTGATTTTCGGTTTATATTACCGATGGAAGATGTACTCGTAAAACCGCTCTAATCCGGCTGAAACGTCGATATATGCAATAAAACAGAACTTCTCCCCTTTTCAATATCTTACTCAGTATTTTAACTAGAAACAAATAGTTGATTGAAGATGAAGTGTTTAAGGTTAATTTCTAATCAATTATGTGTTTGCATCATTTTTATCGTATATTTAATGAATTAATAGAAATAAACTGAAAATTCACAAAAACGTGGAAAAACAGCAAAATATTGCCAAATTCTATGATATTTTGTTAATATCACATAAAAGAAAAGGAGGTGATAAACGTCAAAATATTGCTGAATTCGATGATTTTTAGTAATGAACAAAATGCAAGAAAACTTGCTTAAAATGCAATATTATGCGAAAATCTCAGATTTGAAGGCCAAATCACATATCGTGATACTACATGAAATAGTATCGAAATATTGGTAAAAATTAATATATTTACGTAATATCAAACTTCATGAAAAACGTGAAAAAAGTCATTATTATACCAAATTTGAGGATTTTAACTTCGAATCAAAGAGCGACGTTTCGTATTTTTTAGACCCTAGAAAAGACGTATGTTGCTTCTAATACAAATGGTAAAAATCAATTTGTTTTCATTAAAATTAACTAAAATGTTCCTGATTTTCGGTTGTTATTACCGATGGAAGATGTACACGTAAAACCGTTCTAATCCGGCTGAAACGTAGATATATGCAATAAAAAAAGAACTTTTCCCCTTTTCAATATCTTATTCAGTATTTTAACGAGAAACAAATAGATGATTGAAAATGAAGTATTTAAGGTTATTTTCTGATCAATTATGTGTTTGCATAATTTTTATCGTATTAAATGAATGAAATGAAAATGAAATGAAAAATGAAAAATGAATGAAAAATGAAAAAAATGAAATGAAAATAACAATAAACTGAAAATTCACAAAAACGTGGAAAAACGACAAAATATTGCCTAATTCGACGATATTTTGTATAAATCACATAAAGGAAAAGGGGCTACATTTTACACTACATTTTACCAATATTTCGATACTACTTCATGTTTTCTCTCGATATGTGATTTGGCCTTAAATCTTTGAATTTCGCATTATATTGCATTTTTAAACAAGTTTTTTTACGTTTTATTTTGTAATAAAAATTATTGAATTTTGCAATATTTTGACGTTTATCATCCTCTTTTCCTTTATGTGATTTAAACAAAATATCATCGAATTAGGCAATATTTTGCCGTTTTTCCACGTTTTTGTGAATTTTCAGTTTATTGTTAAAAATTGATTATATATACGATAAAAATGATGCGAACACATAATTGATTAGAAATTAACATTAAATACTTAATTTTCAATCAACTATTTGTTTCTCGTTAAAAAACTGAGAAAGATATTGAAAAAGCGAGAAGTTATGTTGTTATTGCATATATCGACGTTTCAGCCGGATTAGAGCGGTTTTAGGTGTAAATCTTCCATCGGTAATATAAACGGAAAATCAGGAACATTTTAGAGTATTTTAATGAAAACACATTCATTTTTATCATTTGTATTGGAAACAACATCTTTATATGTCTTTTCTAGGATATAAATAATATGGAACCTCGCTTTATGATTTGAAGTTAAAATCCTCAAATTTGGTAATATAGCGATTTTTTTCACGTTTTTCATGTAGTGTGATTGTACGAAAATATATTCATTTTTACCAATATTTCGATAATACTTAATGTTTTCTCACGATATGTGACTTGGCTTTAAATCTGAGAATTTCGCATAATATTGCATTTTTAAGCAAGTTTTCTTACGTTTTGTTTTGTACTAAAAATCATTAAATTTATGTCATTTAAACTAAATATCATCGAATTAGGCAATATTTTGCCGTTTTTCCACGTTTTTGTGAATTTTCAGTTTATTGTTCTGCATTTTCAGTTTATTGCTCAGCAACCCTCAAGAGAGGGATGCACAGGCTCAAGTGAGGGATGCAGAGGCTCAAGAGAGGGATGCAGAGGCTCAAGTGAGGGATGCAGAGGCACAAGAGAGGGATGCAGGGGCTTATGAGAGGGATGCAGGAGTTCAAAAGAGTGATGCAAAGGCTCAAGAAAGGGATGCAGAATCTTAAGATGCAGAGGCTCAAAAGAGTGATGCAGAGGCTGAAGAGAGTGTTGCAGAGGCTTAAGAGAGGGATGCAGAGGCTCAAGAGAGGGATGCAGAGGCTTAAGAGAGTGATGCAGAGGCTGAAGAGAGTGTTGCAGAGGCATAATAGAGGGATGCAGAGGCTCAAGAGATGGATGTAGAGACTTAAGAGCGGGATGCAAAGGCTCAAGAGAGTGATGCAAAGGCTCAAGAGAGTGATGCAGAGGCTTAAGAGAGGGATGCAGAGGCTCAAGACAAAGATGTAGAGGCTCAAGAGAGTGATGCAGAGGCTCAAGAGAGGGATGCAGAGGATGAAGAGAGAGATGCAGACGCTTAAGAGTGTGATGCAGAGGTTCAAGAGAGTGATGCAGAGGCACAAGAGAATGATGTAGAGGCTTAAGAGAGGTATGCAGAGGCTCAAGAGAATGATGCAGGGGCTTAAGAGAGTGATGCAGAGGCTTAAGAGAGGGATGCAGAGGCTGAAGAGAGTGATCGAGAGGCTCAAGAGAGTGAAGCAGAGGCTCAACAGAGTGATTCAGAGGCTTACGAGAGTGATGCAGAGGCTTAAGAGAGTGATGCAGAGGCTTAAGAGAGGGATGCAGAGGCTCAAGAGAGGGATGGAGAGGCTCAAGAGAGGGATGCAGAGGCTCAAGAGAGGGATGCAGAGGCTCAAGTGAGGGAAGCAGAGGCACAAGAGAGGGATGCAAAGGCTCTTGAGAGTGACGCAGAGGTTCCAGAGAGAGATGCAGAGGCTTAAGAGAGTGATGCAAAGGCTCAAGTGAGGGATGCAAAGGCTCATGAGAGGGATGCAGGAGTTCAAGAGAGTGATGCAGAGGCTCAAGAGAGGGATGCAGAGGCTCAAGTGAGGGATGAAGTGGCACAAGAGAGGGATGCAGAGGCTCTTGGGAATGAAGCAGAGGCTCAAGAGAGGGATGCAAAGGCTCAAGAGAGTGATTCAGAGGGTTACAAGAGTGATGCAAAGGCTTAAGAGAGTGATGGAGAAGCTTAAGAAAGTGATCGAAGTGATAAGAAAGTGATTCATCCTCTGCATCACTCTCTTGAGCCTCTGCATCATTCTCTTGAGCCTCTGCATCCCTCTCTTGAGCCTCTGCATCATTCTCTTTAGGCTCTGCATCACTCTCGTGAGCCTCTGCATCACTCTCTTGAGCCTCTGCGTCCCTCTCTTCTTCCTCTGCATCAGTCTCTTGAGCCCCTGCATCACTCTCTTCAGCCTCTGCATCCCTCTCTTGAGCCACTGCATCACTCTCTTGAGCCTCTGCATAACCCTCTTAAGCCCCTGCATCCCTATTTTGAGCCTCTGCATCACTTTGTTAAGCCTCTGAATCACTCTCTTAAGCCTCGGCATCCCTCTCATGAGCCTCTGCATGACTCTCCTCAGCCTCTTCATCCCTCTCTTGAGCCTCTGCATCATTCTCCTAGGCCTCTGCATCACTCTCTTGAGCCTCTACATCCCTCTCTTGAGCCTCTGCATTACTCTCTTACGCCTCTGCATCCATTTCTTGAGCCGCTGAATCCCTCTCTTGAGCCTCTGCATCACTCACTTGGGCCTCTGCATCACTCTCATAAGCCTCTGCATCATTCTCTTAAGCTTCCGCATCATTCTCTTGAGCCTCTACATCCCTCTCTTGAGCCTCTGCATCACTCTCGTAAGCCTCTGCACCACACTCTTGAGCCTTTGCATCACTCTATTAAGCCTCTGCATTCTCTTGTACCTCTGCATAACTCTCTTGTACCTCTGCATCACTCTCTTAAGCGTCTGCATCTCTCTCTTCAACCTCTGCATCCCTCTCTTGAGCCTCTGCATCACTCTCTTGAGCCACTACATCTTTCTCTTGAGCCTCTGAGTCCCTCTCTTAAGCCTCTGCATCACTCTCTTGAGCCTTTGCATCACTCTCTTGAGCCTTAGTATCCCTCTCTTAAGCCTCTACATCCCTCTCTTGAGCCTCTGCATCCCTCTCTTATGCCTCTGCAACAATCTCTTCAGCCTCTGCATCACTCTCTTGAGTCTTGCATCACTCTCTTGTGCCTCTGCATCCCTCTCTTAAGACACTGCAACACTTTTTTCAGCCTCTGCATCACTCTCTTGAGCCTTTGCATCACTCTCTTGAGCCTCTGCATCACTCTCTTAAGCCTCTGCAACACTCTCTTATGCCTCTGCAACACTCTCTTCAGCCTCTGCATCACTCTTTTGAGCCTCTACATCCCTTTTTTTAGCCTCTTCATCACTTTCTTAAGATTCTGCATCCCTTTCTTGAGCCTTTGCATCACTCTCTTGAACTCCTGCATCCCTCTCATGAGCCCCTGCATCCCTCTCTTGTGCCTCTGCATCCCTCGCTTGAGCCTGTGCATCCCTCTCTTAAGCCTCTGCATCACTCTCGTAAGCCTCTGAATCACTCTCCTGAGCCTCTTCATCTCTCTCTTGAACTCCTGCATCCCTCTCATGAGCCTCTGCATCCCTCTCTTGAGCCTTTGCATCACTCTCAAGAGCCTCTGCATCCCCCTCTACTGCCTCTGCATCCCTCCCTTGAGGGATGCAGAGCAATAAACTGAAAATGCAGAACAATAAACTGAAAATTCACAAAAACATGGAAAAACGGCAAAATATTGCCTAATTCGATGATATTTTGTTTAAATCATATAAAGGAAACGAGGATGATAAACATCAAAGTATTGCTAAATTTAATGATTTTTAGTACAAAACAAAACGTAAGAAATCTTGCTTCAAAATGCAATATTATGCGAAATTCTCAGATTTAAAGCCAAGTCACATATCGTGAGAAAACATCAAGTATTATCGAAATATTGGTAAAATGAATATATTTTCGTACAATCACACTTTCAAATACAAATGATAAAAGTCAATGTGTTTTCATTAGAATTAACTAAAATGTTCCTGATTTTCCGTTTATATTACCGATGGAAGATGTACACGTAAAACCGCTCTAATCCGGCTGAAACGTCGATATATGCAATAAAAACAGAACTTCTCCCCTTTCCAATATCTTACTCAGTATTTTAACAAGAAACAAATAGTTGATTGAAAATGAAGTGTTTATGGTTAATTTCTAATCAATTATGTGTTTGCATCATTTTTATCGTATATTTAATGAATTAATAGCAATAAACTGAAAATTCACAACAACGTGGAAAAACAGCAAAATATTGCCTAATTCGATGATATTTTGTTTATATCACATAAAGGAAAAGGGGATGATAAACGTCAAAATATTGCTGAATTCGATGATTTTTAGTACGAAACAAAATGCAAGAAAACTTGCTTAAAATGCGATATTATGCGAAAATCTGAGATTTCAAGGCCAAATCACATATCGTGATACTACATGAAATAGTATCGAAATATTGGCAAAAATGAATATATTTACGTAATATCAAACTACATGAAAAACGTGAAAAAAGTCATTATTATACCAAATTTGAGGATTTTAACTTCGAATCATAGAGGGACGTTTCGTATTTTTTAGACCCTAGAAAAGACGTATAAAGATGTTGCTTCCAATACAAATGATAAAAATCAATGTGTTTTCATTAAAATTAACTAAAATGTTCCTGATTTTCGGTTTATATTACCGATGGAAGATGTACACGTAAAACCGTTCTATTCCGGCTGAAACGTCGTTATATGCAATAAAAACAGAACTTCTCCCCTTTTCAATATCTTACTCAGTATTTTAACGAGAAACAAATAGATGATTGAAAATGAAGTATTTAAGGTTATTTTCTGATCAATTATGTGTTTGCATAATTTTTATCGTATATTTATTGAATTAATAACAATAAACTGAAAATTCACAAAAACGTGGAAAAACGGCCTAATTCGATGATATTTGGTTTAAATCACATAAAGGAAAAGGGGATGATAAAGGTCAAAATATTGCTAAATTCGATGATTTTTAGTACAAAACAAAATGCAAGAAAACTTGCTTAAAAATGCAAAATTTGCGAAATTCTGAGATTTGAAGGAAAAATCTCATATCGTGAGAAAACATGAAGTAGTATCGAAATATTGGTAAAAACGAATACGTAAAATCACACTACATGAATAACGTGAAAAAGTCACTATTACGTCCGAAACTCCTCTGGCCCAGATCTGGAAGCGTATCCGCAAGATAGCGGGTAAGTTCGTTCCCGATGTTTACCGGTCCTTCACCTCCATTATACTCTTGTGGCGGACCCGTTGCAGGTCGCTTTCGTACTGGGTTCCCACTTTTCTTCTGTTAGCTCTGGTCTTCATCTTCCCCAATCTTTCCTTCTTCGTAAACCTGTCCTTGAGTCTCGTCCTTTAGATTTCAGCACTTGTCGTCAGCTTCCCTTTAATGATCCCTTCTCTCTCTCTGAACTTCGTTCTGCCCTGGCCCTCTGCGGTTCTACGGCGGCGGGCTCCGATGGTATTCATTATGAGATGCTTCGCCATCTCCCTCCGTGCACGTCTCAGTATTTACTGAGTCTGTATAATCGGATCTGGGAGTCGTCGTCAATCCCTGAGGACTGGCTCGATGCCGTTGTCCTCCCTGTTCGCGAACCGGGGTCTCTGTGTACTTCCCCTAAGGACTTTCGCCCTATTGCTCTCACAAGTTGTGTCTGCAAACTCTTTGAACGTATGGTTAACGTTCGTCTGATGTGGTTCCTGGAACACCATCACCTCCTCTCCCCTTCTCAATTTGGTTTCCGCAAGTGCCGCAGCATGACAGATGTCCTGGTGAACTTGGAGGTCTATATTCGTACTGCTTTTGCTGCGAAGACCTCCGTTGTTGCCGTCCTTTTTGACCTGGAAAAGGCTTACGACACCACTTGGCGATATCATATTCTATCTCAACTTCATTCTTTTGGCCTTCGTGGTCATCTCCCTCTCTTTCTCCGCAGCTTCCTCTCTCGTCGTTCCTTTCGGGTGTGCCTTGGTACTGCTCTCTCTGCCTCTTTTCAGCAATACGAAGGTGTGCCCCAGGGTAGTGTTCTGAGCACTACTCTTTTTCTGGTTGCCCTCAATGGTCTTCTTTCCTCTCTTCCTTCTGGTGTCTTCTCCGCTCTCTATGTCGATGATCTTACCCTTTGCTGTCGGGGTGATGATTCGCCTCTCCTTCAGCGCCGGCTTCAACTTGCAATTGATGCCGTGTCGTCTTGGGCCACCGATCATGGCTTCAAGTTCTCTACTTCAAAGACTTGTGCCATGACTTTTACGCGGAAACGGGTCGTTCTTCGTCTCTCTTTGTCACTTTATGGTCATCCCCTTGAATACAAAGATTCCGCGAAGCTTTTGGGGTTATTCCTTGACACTCGTTTGTCTTGGTCTCCCCATATCTCTTACCTCCGTGTTGAGTGCTCTAAGGCCCTTACCCTCCTTCGGGTCTTGTCCCATACTTCTTGGGGGGCAGATAGGCGCACTCTCCTTGCTTTACATTCCTCTCTCGTCCTGTCTAAGCTCGATTATGGTTGTCCTGCTTACTCGTCTGCTTCTCCTTCTACTCTTCGCCGTCTTGATGCTTTGCACCATACTGGGTTGTGCCTCAGTTCTGGTGCCTTTCGTTCGACTCCCGTCCTTAGCTTGTATGTTGACACCGGCTTCCTGTCTCTCCAGGACCGCCGTGATCACTACTGTCTTCGCTATCTTGCGCGGTCCTTACAACATCCTTCCTCTCGCCTCTGTCATGCTTTAACTTTTACCCCTCCTGCGGTTCCTGTTCCTCTTCATCACCTCCCTCTTTCTGTCCAGTTATCTCGCTTCCAGGATTCTCTTTCCGTTCGTATTTCTAATGTTTCTCCTCGTGTTGTTCATTCTTTGCCCCATGGAGAGTCCCTCTTCCGCGGTTTTGTACTCCCTTGACCCGTATCACTAAAGCTTTTACCCCTCCTACGGTTCTAAAACGCCTTTTCCTTGAGCATTTTTCTTCTCACTCCCGCTCCGTTTCTGTCTTCACCGATGGGTCTAAGTCTGCGGACGGTGTTGGCTACTTTGTTGTTTTTCCTGATCGCACTTATATGTGTCGTTTATCTCCGGAGACTAGCATCTTTACAGCGGAACTTTATGCTATTCTCTATGCTCTTCGTCTCCTGCTTTCTCGTTGTCAGTCTTCCTTTGTAGTTGTTGTTGACTCTCGTAGTGCCCTCATGGCTCTCAGGTCCTTTAATCATGTTCATCCAGTAGTTGTCGAGATCCGACATTGGCTGTTTCTTGTTCACAGTAAATTTAAGTCGGTTGAGTTTTGTTGGGTTCCCAGCCATATTGGTGTGTCTTTCAATGAGCGTGCGGATGCTGCCTCCAAGGAAGCTGTCCACTCTTGTCCCATATCTCGTAAAGGTATTCCATATTCCGACTTTTACCCGGTTATCCATTCCTCCGTCCTTTCCCGTTGGCAGGCTTCTTGGTCGTCTGTTACTGGTAACAAACCACGTACTCTTAAATGTTGTGTTTCCTCGTGGCCGTCCTCCTACCACCGTAACCGGCGATGGGAAACAGCTCTGGCAAGGTTGCGTATTGGCCATACTCGCTTAACCCATGGTCACTTGATGGAGCGCCGCTCTGCTCCTTATTGTCCTAGTTGCAGTGTCCCTCTTACGGTCGTGCATGTCCTTCTTGAATGTCCTGACTTCCAGGACGAGCGTGTGTCTTGCTTTCCGACCGCCCCTCGCGGTCACTTGTCCCTCAATAGAATTCTTGGTGACTCGGATACTTTTGATATCGTTCGCCTTATGCGTTTTTGTTCTCGTATTGGCATCCTTGATGATATTTAGCGCCCTTTGATAATTCTGTGCATTTGATGGTGCTACATAGCCTTCCTGGTTTGGTGCCTTCTTTTGATAATTACTTACTTCTCTGATGTCCTTTGTTCAAATTGCAGCTCTGCGAATGCCTCACTCCATGGACCACAAACACACAGAATTACGAACAGAACCTAACCTAACCTAAGCATCTAAGTCTAAGTACACATTTCATTTAATTTTATTTGGCAAAATCAAGAATTCACAAATTGCTTGGAAGGATGGGTTATAATGCAAGTCGCGGCGTCTAACAGTTTATATGACCAGACCGCCAACCACGAGGCCTGGTCAGAGCCCCAATAATCACAACGCCATGTGTAGAGGAAATCAAATATGGGTTTAGTTAACATAAACAGTTTCGAATCCCCTATACAGACGATCCATAGAGGATCCTATTCACCAGCGACATTTGTCGACGCGTTATTCACATTTTCCACAACTCTGACAGGAACAAAAAACTTGTCAGTATTTGATATTGATTTTCATATTAATATTTCCAGAAGTAAAAACAAGTTTTTACAAGTTCTAACTATTTTAGGATGCCCGGAAAAGTTGGTATCTTGAAGGAATCGGATAGGTGCTTCACGCTCCTTAATATATAACATATTTGGATCTTTTAAGCTTTTTTCTTAGTAAATGAGAAACAGATAATAGAACAGGATCCCAGCCTGAACAACCCGTCCTCTCAAGTCCATTCCATCCAGTGGTCGACCCCAAAGACGCATTCAATAATTTTAACATGCTGTTCATTCAAAATGGGAATTTTCTTAAATATAAATTACCATTTAGTATATTGGCTTACTGTGCATATTTATGCATTAGTTAGGTTAGGTGTTTAGGTTGTGTTGGCGATTATTTGTATTTGTAGTACGTGGGTGAAGCATTTACAGCGTTGTGGTTCGAACAAAATTCGTAAGCGAAGCACTTGTTCCGGAAGTGTTCGGATGTCATCAGTTGTGAGTCGTGTGTAAACCGTTTTCCTTTCATAAAAAGGGTGTTTGCCGGGTGCATGGAATGAACTCTGGACTTTATTTATGAGGACGGGCTGGACTTTTAACAGGAATATAGTATAATACACACATACACACACACAAAGGGCAGCAACTATAGAGCATAGAATGAGAGCGCAACTGCTGGTCATGGGGGACCTAAATCATGGAGAGATAGATTGGGAAACGAGGAATCCCCATGGCGGGGAGGAGACCTGGGGAGCGAAACTGGTAGACGTTATTGACAGGAATTTCCTAACACAGCATGTGAAGGAAGATACTAGGGAAAGAGGAGGGGATACGCACAGCCTCTTAGATCTCATTTTCACCCAGAATGTAGAAGACATCGAGCAGGTGGAACATGAAATACCACTAGGAGCCAGTGACCATTGTGTCCTAGTCTTTGACTACATGATGGAGCTTAAAATTGTGAGCAAAGGACAAGAGGTCCGGGAAAGGAGACTTGATTACAGAAAAGGGGACTACAGAAGGATAAGGGACTACCTGGGAGAAGTGCAGTGGAAGGAAGAACTTAGAGGAAAAACAGTGCAAAGTATGATGAACCAAGTCATATTGAAATGCAAGGAGGCTGAAGAGAGATTTATTCCAACAATAAAGGAAAAAAGCAGGAGGGAATATAATAACCCATGGTTTAATAGACAGTGTCAGGAAGCAAAGGTGAGAAGCAGGAGGGAGTGGAGGAAGTACTGATGACAAAGGACAGAGGACAACAGGATTAGATGTAACAGAGCTAGGAATGATTCCATTAAAATAAGACGAGTGTCGGAAAGAAATTATGAGAATGATATTGCAGTCAAAGCGAAAAAGCAACCTAAATTACTATATAGCCATATAAGAAGGAAGATGTCGGTAAATGACCAATTGACAAGATTGAGGAAAACAGAAGGGGCATATACAGAAAGTGACAAGGAAATCTGCGAGGTACTGAATGCAAAATTCCATGGAGTGTTCACAACCGAGCCTGAGCAGCTCCCATTGTTAGAAGCGATTAACCTAGATGAAAGATTATCAGATATAGAGGTGACAGCAGAGGAGGTAATGAAACAGTTGACAACACTGGATGCAAATAAAGCTGTTGGACCAGACAAAGTATCACCGTGGATACTTAAAGAGGCAGCGCAGGCTCTCAGCGTGCCTCTGGCAATGATCTTTAATGAGTCACTTATGTCGGGAGAATTGCCCAGTTGCTGGAAGGAGGCAAATGTCGTACCGATTTTCAAGAAAGGTGATAGGGAGGAGGCACTTAACTACAGACCCGTATCACTGACAAGCATCCCCTGCAAAATACTTGAAAGAATAATTAGGCTAAGACTTGTTGAGCACCTGGAGAGCATTGGGTTTGTAAACAAGCACCAACATGGGTTCTGGACAGGAAAATCATGCCTAACAAACCTTTTAGAATTCTATGATAAAGTAACAAGGATAAGGCAGGACAAAGAAGGCTGGGAAGACTGCATATTTCTTGACTGCCAAAAGGCCTTTGATACAGTACCGCACATGAGACTGCTATACAAACTTGAGAGGCAGGCAGGAGTAAGCGGAAAGCCCCTAGTATGGGTGAAGAACTACCTAACAGGAAGGAGCCAGAGGGTAATGGTAAGGGGCGAGAAGTCGGACTGGCGAACAGTTACAAGTGGAGTACCTCAAGAATCGGTGTTGAGACCAATCCTCTTTCTAATTTACGTAAATGATATGTTTACAGGAGTGGAATCATACATGTCAATGTTTGCGGATGACGAAAAATTAATGAGAAGAGTAGTGACAGACGACGATTGTAGGATCCTCCAAGAGGACTTAAACAGGTTGCAGAGATGGTCAGGGAAATGGCTACTGGAGTTTAAAACCAGTAAATGTAAAGTTATGGAAATGGGATCAGGTGATAGGAGACCAAAGGGACAGTACACAATGAAGGGGAACAGCCTACCTGTAACGATTCGAGAAAGAGACCTGGGAGCGGATGTGACACCTAATCTAACTCCTGAGGCACATATAAATAGGATAACGACAGCAGCGTACTCTACACTGGCGACAATTAGAACTTCATTCAGAAACCTAAATGAGGAGGCATTTAGGGCGCTTTACACTGCCTACGTGAGACCCGTCTTAAGAGTATGCCGCGCCATCATGGAGCCCCCACGTGAAGAAACACAAAGAAACTGGAGAAGGTTCAGAGATTTGCGACGAGGCTTGTCCCAGAGTTACGAGGGATGGGATATGAAGAGCGTTTGAAGGAACTGAACCTTACGGCACTAGAGAAAAGAAGGGAGAGAGGAGATATGATAGGCACATATAAAATACTCAGAGGAATTGACAAAGTGGAAATAGATGAAATGTTCACACGTAATAATAACAGAACGAGGGGACGTGGCTGGAAACTGGAAACTCAGATGAGTCACAGAGAAGTTAGGAAGTTTTCTTCCTAACATCTTAGGAAGTTAATTTTAATGAAAAAACATTGATTTTTATCATTTGTATTGGAAGCAACATCTTTATACGTCTTTTCTAGGGTCCAAAAAATACGAAACGTCGCTCTATGATTGGAAGGTAAAATCCTAAAATTTGGTATAATAATGACTTTTTTTACGTTTTCATGAAGTTTGATATTACGTAAATTAATTAATTAAAAAAAAAACAATTTCTTGCATTTTGTTTTGTACTAAAAATCATCGAATTTGGCAATATTTTGACCTTTATCATCTCCTTTTCCTTTATGTGATTTAAACAAAATATCATCGAATTAGGCAATATTTTGCCGTTTTCCCACGTTTTTGTGAACTTTCAGTTTATTGTTATTAATTCATTAAATATACGATAAAAATTATGTAAACACATAATTGATCAGAAAATAAATTTAAATACTTCATTTTCAATCGAAACTTCATTTGTTTCTCGTTAAAATACTGAGTAAGATATTGAAAAGAGGAGACGTTCTGTTTTTATTGCATATATCGACGTTTCAGCCGGATTAGAACGGTTTTACGTGTACATCTTCCATCGGTAATATAAACCGAAAATCAGGAACATTTTAGTTAATTTTAATGAAAACACATTGATTTTTATCATTTGTATTGGAGGCAACATCTTTATTCGTCTTTTCTAGGGTCTAAAAAATACGAAACGTCCCTTTATGATTCGAAGTTAAAATCCTCAAATTTGGTATAATAGTGACTTTTTCACGTTTTTCATGTAGTTTGATATTACGTAAATATATTCAATTTTACCAATATTGCGATACTATTTCATGTAGTACCACGATATGTGATTTGGCCTTCATATCTCAGATTATCGCATAATATTGCATTTTACGAGGGCATATTCATTTAAATTCATATAAATTAAAAGTGGTTCAATTTGCTTATAAATGTATGTATGAAATGGGTATAGAAAGGGCTGCAACTGGTCCAAGTTTCACTATCACATCTTAAACAGAAAAGGAGAAAGAAAATAGACAACCTATTATGCAACGAATTTTCAACATTTTCAAATAGTTTCAGGGAACACATGTGTCAACTAAAATCCTTTCTGTAACGCTCAGATATTAAATTTAGCACATAATAAAGGATTGTAATGATCAGTTTTATCAAAAACGTGTTTAGTGCAATAATATAATTATTCAAAGATACCCTTCCAAAAATAAACAATATATGATGTTTATAAATTATTATAAAATCAACAAATGGACATTGGACTAAAATGTCTACTAAATGCTGTAGAAGCACAAACTCTACATATAAGGTGTAATTTGCATGTAAATTGATTAATAAATAAAAGCTCTGAAGTACTTTGAAGTTGTAAATTTCTTTCCAGAGTAAAATAAAGATCCAAGTTCGGCCACCTATAGCTGAGCTTGACTTTGACAGATTTCGTTCATAATTGGAACACTTGCAGATAGGCATCCATTGAGCAAGGTGTGCAAGATCAGGCAAATCCCTTGATAAAAATGAAAAAAAAAATTGTAAAAAAAAAAAAAAAAAAAAAATTACATATATATATATATATATTGCACATACATATTACAATTATTACAAGAGTTTGTGCTTCTACAGCACATAGTAGACATTTTAGTTGACACATGTGTTCCCTGAGATTATTTGAGAATGTAGAACATTCGTTGCATGATATGTTGAGTATTTTTTTTCTCCTTCTCTGTTATGGGTGTGAGGGCGAAACTTGGACCAGTTGCAGCCCTTTCTATATCCATTTCATACATAAATTTATAAGCAAATTGAACCACTTTTAATTTACATGAATTTAAATGAATATGCCACCTTAAGCAAGTTTTCTTGCATTTATCATCCCCTTTTCCTTTATGTGATATAAACAAAATATCATCGAATTAGGCAATATTTTGCTGTTTTTCCACGTTTTTGTGAATTTTCAGTTTACTGTTATTAATTCATTAAAAATACGATAAAAATGATGCAAACACATAATTGATTAGAAATTAACCTTAAATACTTCATTTGCAATCATCTATTTGTTTCTCGTTAAAATACTGAGTAAGATATTGAAAAGGGGAAAAGTTCTGTTTTTATTGCATATATCGACGTTTCAGCCGGATTAGAGCGGTTTTACGTGTACATCTTCCATCGGTAATATAAACGGAAAATCAGGAACATTTTAGTTAATTCTAATGAAAACACATTGATTTCATCATTTGTATTTGAAACAACATTGTCATGTCTTTTCTTGGATCTAAACAATACGAAACCTCGCTCTATGATTTGAAGTTAAAATCCTCAAATATGGTAGTATAGTAACTTTTTTCACGTTATTCATGTAGTGTGATTTTACGTATATATATATATTCGTCTTTACCAATATTTCGATACTACTTCATGTTTTCTCACGATATTATTTGGCCTTCAAATCTCAGAATTTCGTAAATTTTGCATTTTTAAGCAAGTTTTCTTGCATTTTGTTTTGTACTGAAAATCATCGGATTAGCAATATTTTGACCGTTATCATCCCCTTTTCCTTTATGTGATTTAAACAAAACATCATCGAATTAGGCCGTTTTTCCACGTTTTTGTGAATTTTCTGTTTATTGTTATTAATTCATTAAATATACGATAAAAATTATGCAAACACATAATTGATCAGAAAATAACCTTAAATACTTCATTTTCAATCATCTATTTGTTTCTCGTTAAAATTCAGAGTAAGATATTGAAAAGGGGAGAAGTTCTGTTTGTATTGCATATAACGACGTTTCAGCCGGAGTAGAACGGTTTTACATGTACATCTTCCATCGGTAATATAAACCGAAAATCAGGAACATTTTAGTTAATTTTAATGAAAACACATTGATTTTTATCATTTGTATTGGAAGCAACATCTTTATACGTCTTTTGTAGGGTCTAAAAAATACGAAACGTCGCTTTATGATTCGAAGTTAAAATCCTCAAATTTGTTTTAATAATGACTTTTTTCACGGTTTTCATGTAGTTTGATATTACGTAAATATATTCATTTTTACCAATATTTAGATACTATTTCATGTAGTATCACGATATGTGATTTGGCCTTCAAATCACAGATTTTCGCATAATATTGCATTTTAAGCAAGTTTTCTTGCATTTTGTTTCGTACTAAAAATCATCGAATTCAGCAATATTTTGACGTTTATCATCCTCTTTTCCTTTTATGTCATATAAACAAAATATTATCGAATTAGGCAATATTTTGCTGTTTTTCCACGTTTTTGTGAATTTTCTGTTTATTGCTATTAATTCATTAAATATACGATTAAAATGATGCAAACACATAATTGATTAGAAATTAACCTTAAACACTTCATTTTCAATCAACTATTTGTTTCTCGTTAAAATATTGAGTAAGATATTGGAAAGGGGAGAAGTTCTGTTTTTATTACATATATCGACCTTTCAGTCGGATTAGAGCGGTTTCACGTGTACATCTTCCATCGGTAATATAAACGGAAAATCAGGAACATTTTAGTTAATTCTAATGAAAACACATTGATTTTTATCATTTGTATTTGAAACAATATTGTCATATGTCTTTTCTTGGATCTAAATAATACGAAACCTCGCTCTATGATTTGAAGTTAAAATCCTCAAATATGGTAATATAGTGACTTTTTTCACGTTATTCATGTAGTGTGATTTTACGTATATATATTAGTTTTTACCAATATTTCGATACTACTTCATGTTTTCTCACGATATGTGATTTGGCCTTCATATTATCAGAATTTGGCAAATTTTGCATTTTAAGCAAGTTTTCTTGCATTTTGTTTTGTACTAAAAAATCATCGAATTTAGCAATATTTTGACCTTTATCATCCCCTTTTCCTTTATGTGATTTAAACAAAATATCATCGAATTAGGCAATATTTTGCCGTTTTCCCACGTTTTTGTGAACTTTCAGTTTATTGTTATTATTTAATTAAATATACGAGAAAAATTATGTAAACACATAATTGATCAGAAAATAAATTTAAATACTTCATTTTCAATCATTTATTTGTTTCTCGTTAAAGTACTGAGTAAGATATTGAAAAGAGGAGACGTTCTGCTTTTATTGCATATATCGACGTTTCAGCCGGATTAGAACGGTTTTACGTGTACATCTTCCATCGGTAATATAAACCGAAAATCAGGAACATTTTAGTTAATTTTAATGAAAACACATTGATTTTTATCATTTGTATTGGAGGCAACATCTTTATACGTCGTTTCTAGGGTCTAAAAAATACGAAACGTCCCTTTATGATTCGAAGTTAAAATCCTCAAATTTGGTATAATAGTGACTTTTTCACGTTTTTCATGTAGTTTGATATTACGTAAATATATTCAATTTTACCAATATTGCGATACTATTTCATGTAGTATCACGATATGTGATTTGGCCTTCATATCTCAGATTATCGCATAATATTGCATTTTACGAGGGCATATTCATTTAAATTCATGTAAATTAAAAGTGGTTCAATTTGCTTATAAATGTATGAATGAAATGGGTATTGAAAGGGCTGCAACTGGTCCAAGTTTCACTATCACATCCTAAACACAAAAGGAGAAAGAAAATAGACAACGTATTATGCAACGAATTTTCAACATTTTCAAATAGTTTCAGGGAACACATGTGTCAACTAAAATCCTTTCTGTAACACTCGGATAATAAATTTAGCAGATAATAAAGGATTGTAGTGATCAGTTTTATCAAAAAAGTGTTTAGTGCAATAATATAATTATTCAAAGTTACCCTTCCAAAAATATGCAATATATGATGTTTATAAATTATTATAAAATCAACAAATGGACATTGGACTAAAATGTCTACTAAATGCTGTAGAAGCACAAACTCTACATATAAGGTGTAATTTGCATGTTAATTGATTAATAAATAAAAGCTCTGAAGTACTTTGAAGTTGTAAATTTCTTTCCAGAGTAAAATAAAGATCCAAGTTCGGCCACCTGTAGCTGAGCTTGACTTCGACAGATTTCGTTCATAATTGGAACACTTGCAGATAGGCATCCATTGAGCAAGGTGTGCAAGATCAGGCAAATCCCTTGATAACAAACGAAAAAAAAAATTGTCAAAAAAAAAAAAAAAAAATTACATTTATATATATATATATGCGAACAAGCCTGAATGGTCCCCAGGACTATATGCGAATGTCAATTCAATGTCAATGTGATGGTCAAGCGGATTAAGGCGCCCTGTAGTTACCAGTTGCGTTGCTTCTGGGAGTATGGGTTCGAGTCACTTCTGGGGTGTGAGTTTTCATTCATATATATATTTATATATATATATATATATATATATATATATATATATATATATATATATATATATATATATATATATATATATATATATATATATATATTGCACATACATATTACAATTATTACAAGAGTTTGTGCTTCTACAGCACATAGTAGACATTTTAGTTGACACATGTGTTCCCTGACATTATTTGAGAATGTAGAACATTCGTTGCATGATATGTTGAGTATTTTTTTTCTCCTTCTCTGTTATGGGTGTGAGGGCGAAACTTGGACCAGTTGCAGCCCTTTCTATATCCATTTCATACATAAATTTATAAGCAAATTGAACCACTTTTAATTTACATGAATTTAAATGAATATGCCACCTTAAGCAAGTTTTCTTGCATTTATCATCCCCTTTTCCTTTATGTGATATAAACAAAATATCATCGAATTAGGCAATATTTTGCTGTTTTTCCACGTTTTTGTGAATTTTCAGTTTACTGTTATTAATTCATTTAAAATACGATAAAAATGATGCAAACACATAATTGATTAGAAATTAACCTTAAATACTTCATTTGCAATCATCTATTTGTTTCTCGTTAAAATACTGAGTAAGATATTGAAAAGGGGAAAAGTTCTGTTTTTATTGCATATATCGACGCTTCAGCCGGATTAGAGCGGTTTTACGTGTACATCTTCCATCGGTAATATAAACGGAAAATCAGGAACATTTTAGTTAATTCTAATGAAAACACATTGATTTCATCATTTGTATTTGAAACAACATTGTCATGTCTTTTCTTGGATCTAAACAATACGAAACCTCGTTCTATGATTTGAAGTTAAAATCCTCAAATATGGTAGTATAGTAACTTTTTTCACGTTATTCATGTAGTGTGATTTTACGTATATATATATATTCGTCTTTACCAATATTTCGATACTACTTCATGTTTTCTCACGATATTATTTGGCCTCCAAATCTCAGAATTTCGTAAATTTTGCATTTTTAAGCAAGTTTTCTTGCATTTTGTTTTGTACTGAAAATCATCGGATTAGCAATATTTTGACCGTTATCATCCCCTTTTCCTTTATGTGATTTAAACAAAACATCATCGAATTAGGCCGTTTTTCCACGTTTTTGTGAATTTTCTGTTTATTGTTATTAATTCATTAAATATACGATAAAAATTATGCAAACACATAATTGATCAGAAAATAACCTTAAATACTTAATTTTCAATCATCTATTTGTTTCTCGTTAAAATTCAGAGTAAGATATTGAAAAGGGGAGAAGTTCTGTTTGTATTGCATATAACGACGTTTCAGCCTGAGTAGAACGGTTTTACATGTACATCTTCCATCGGTAATATAAACCGAAAATCAGGAACATTTTAGTTAATTTTAATGAAAACACATTGATTTTTATCATTTGTATTGGAAGCAACATCTTTATACGTCTTTTGTAAGGTCTAAAAAATAAGAAACGTCGCTTTATGATTCGAAGTTAAAATCCTCAAATTTGTTTTAATAATGACTTTTTTCACGTTTTTCATGTAGTTTGATATTACGTAAATATATTCATTTATACCAATATTTAGATACTATTTCATGTAGTATCACGATATGTGATTTGGCTTTCAAATCACAGATTTTCGCAAAATATTGCATTTTAAGCAAGTTTTCTTGCATTTTGTTTCGTACTAAAAATCATCGAATTCAGCAATATATTGACGTTTATCATCCTCTTTTCCTTTACGTGATATAAACAAAATATTATCGAATTAGGCAATATTTTGCTGTTTTTCCACGTTTTTGTGAATTTTCAGTTTATTACTATTAATTCATTAAATATACGATTAAAATGATGCAAACACATAATTGATTAGATTTTAACCTTAAACACTTCATTTTCAATCAACTATTTGTTTCTCGTTAAAATATTGAGTAAGATATTCGAAAGGGGAGAAGTTCTTTTTTTATTACATATATCGACGTTTCAGCCGGATTAGAGCGGTTTCACGTGTACATCTTCCATCGGTAATATAAACGGAAAATCAGGAACATTTTAAATAATTCTAATGAAAACACATTGATTTTTATCATTTGTATTTGAAACAACATTGTCATATGTCTTTTCTAGGATCTAAATAATACGAAACCTCGCTCTATGATTTGAAGTTAAAATCCTCAAATATGGTAATATAGTGACTTTTTTCACGTTATTTATGTAGTGCGATTTTACGTATATATATTAGTTTTTACCAATATTTCGATACTACTTCATGTTTTCTCACGATATGTGATTTGGCCTTCATATCTCAGAATTTGGCAAATTTTGCATTTTAAGCAAGTTTTCTTGCATTTTGTTTTGTACTAAAAATCATCGAATTTAGCAATATTTTGACCTTTATCATCCCCTTTTCCTTTATGTGATTTAAACAAAATATCATCGAATTAGGCAATATTTTGCCGTTTTTCCACGTTTTTTGAATTTTCAGATTATTGTTAATAATTCATTAAATATACGATAAAAATTATGCAAACACATAATTGATTAGAAAATAACCTTAAATACTTCATTTTTAATCACCAATTTGTTTCTCGTTAAAATACTGAGTAAGATATTGAAAAGGGGAGAAGTTCTGTTTTTATTGCATATATCGACGTTTCAGCCGGATTAGAACGGTTTTACGTGTACATCTTCCATCGGTAATATACACCGAAAATCAGGAACATTTTAGTTAATTTTAATGAAAACACATTGATTTATATCATTTGTATTGGAAGCAACATCTTTATACGTCTTTTCTAGGGTCTAAAAAATACGAAACGACGCTTTATGATTCGAAGTTAAAATCGTCAAATTTAGTATAATAATGACTTTTTTCACGTTTTTCATGTAGTTTGATATTACGTAAATATATTCGTTTTTCCCAATATTTCGATACTATTTCATGTAGTATCACGATATGTGATTTGGCCTTCAAATCTCAGATTTTCGCATAATATTGCATTTTAAGCAAGTTTTCTTGCATTTTGTTTCGTAATAAAAATCATCGAATTCAGCAATATTTTGACGTTTATCATCCCCTTTTCATTTATGTGATATTTACAAAATATTATCGAATTAGGCAATATTTTGCTGTTTTTCCACGTTTTTGTGAATTTTCAGTTTATTGCTATTAATTCATTAAATATACGATAAAAATGATGCAAACACATAATTGATTAGAAATTAACCTTAAACACTTCATTTTCAATCACCAATTTGTTTCTCGTTAAAATACTGAGTAAGATATTGAAAAGGGGAGAAGTTCTGTTTTTATTGCTTATATCGACGTTTCAGCCGGATTAGAACGGTTTTACGTGTATATCTTCCTTTGGTAATATAAACCGAAAAACAGGAACATTTTAGTTAATTTTAATGAAAACACATTGATTTTTATCATTTGTATTGGAAGCAACATCTTTATACGTCTTTTCTAAGGTCAAAAAAATTCGAAACGTCGCTTTATGATTCGAAGTTAAAATCCTCAAATTTGGTATAATAATGACTTTTTTCAGGTTTTTCATGTAGTTTGATATTACGTAAATATATTCATTTTTACCAATATTTCGATACTATTTCATGTAGTATCACCATGTAATTTCGCCTTCAAATCTCAGATTTTCGCATAATATTGCATTTTAAGCAAGTTTTCTTGCATTTTGTTTCGTACTAAAAATCATCGAATTCAGCAATATTTTGACGTTTATCATCCCCTTTTCCTTTATGTGATATAATCAAAATATCATCGAATTAGGCAATATTTTGCTGTTTTTCCACGTTTTTGTGAATTTTCAGTTTATTGCTATTAATTCATTAAATATACGATAAAAATGATGCAAACACATAATTGTTTAGAAATTAACCTTAAACACTTCATTTTCAATACATTGGAAAGGGGAGAAGTTATGTTTTTATTGCAAATATCGACGTTTCAGCCGGATTAGAGCGGTTTTACGTGTACCGATCTTCCATCGGTAATATAATCGGAAAATCAGGAACATTTTAGTTAATTCTAATGAAAACACATTGATTTTTATCATTTGTATTCGAAACAACATTGTCATATGTCTTTTCTTGGATCTAAATAATACGAAACCTCGCTCTATGATTTGAAGTTAAAATCCTCAAATATGGTAATATAATGATTTTTATCACGTTATTCACGTAATGTGATTTTACGTATATATATTCGTTTTTACCAATATTTCGACAACTACTTTATGTTTTCTCACGATATGTGATTTGGCCTTCAAATCTCAGAATTTCGCAAATTTTGCATTTTTAAGCATGTTTTCTTGCATCTTGTTTTGTACTAAAAATCATCGAATTTAGCAATAATTTGACCTTTATCATCCCCTTTTCCTTTTTGTGATTTAAACAAAACATCGAATTAGGCCGTTTTTCCACGTTTTTGTGAATTTTTAGTTTATTGTTATTAATTAATTAAATATACGATAAAAATTATGCAAACACATAATTGATCAGAAAATAACCTTAAATACTTCATATGGTATAATAATTTTTTCACGTTTTTCATGTTAGATATTACGTAAATATATTCATTTTTACCTATATTTCGATACTATTTCATGTAGTATCACGATATGTGATTTGGCCTTCATATCTCAGATTTTCGCATAATATTGCATTTTAAGCAAGTTTTCTTGCATTTTGTTTCGTACTAAAAATCATCGAATTCAGCAATATTTTGACGTTTATCATCCCTTTTCCTTTATGTGATATAAACAAAATATCATCGAATTAGGCAATATTTTGCTGTTTTTCCACGTTTTTGTGAACTTTCATTTTATTGCTATTAATTCATTAAATATACGATAAAAATGATGCACACATAATTGATTAGAAATTAACCTTAAACACTTCATTTTCAATCAACTATTTGTTTCTCGTTAAAATACTGAGTAAGATATTGGAAAGGGGAGAAAAATTGTTTTTATTGCAAATATCGACGTTTCAGCCGGATTAGAGCGGTTTTACGTGTACATCTTCCATCGGTAATATAAACGGAAAACCAGGAACATTTTAGTTAATTCTAATGAAAACACATTGATTTTTATCATTTGTATTCGAAACAACATTGTCATATGTCTTTTCTTGGATCTAAATAATACGAAACCTCGCTCAATGATTTGAAGTTAAAATCCTCAAATTTGGTAATGTAGTGACTTTTTTCACGTTATTCACGTAGTGTGATTTTACGTATATATATTCGTTTTTACCAATATTTCGATACTACTTCATGATTTCTCACGATATGTGATTTGGCCTTCAAATCTCAGAATTTCGCAAATTTAGCATTTTTAAGCAAGTTTTCTTGCATTTTGTTTTGTACTAAATATCATCGAATATAGTAATATTTTGACGTTTATCATCCCCCTCTTCATTTATGTGATATAAACTAAATATCATCGAATTAGGCAATATTTTGCTGTTTTTCCACGTTTTTGTGAATTTCCAGTTTATTGGTATTAATTCATTAAATATACGATAAAAATGATATAAACACAATTGATAATAATTGCATATTTATATGACCAATATAACCAGCAGCCTGGAAGGCTGCATATATATATGACCAATATAAATATAATACCTGAATAACATCGCCGGCTTAACTCATCACGGGAAGTACGTCGGCTGGACATGAACCCCCGAACGCAGACAGCGAAGACGGCAGCGGCTATGACAACCTTCCTGGCTACATTGGGCAGACAAAATGTCTGGAGAAACCAGCGGCCTGGGAGGCCGCAGTATATTCCGGGCTACATCGGGCAGACAACACGTCTGGATAAACCAGCAGCCTGGAAGGCCGCATACTTATATGACCAATATAAATATAATACTTGAATAACATCGCCGGCTTAACTCATCACAGGAAGAACGTTGGCAGGAGAGCAGCCCCTGAACGCAGTCAGCTAAGACGGCAGTGGCTATGACAACTTTCCTGGCTACATTGGGCAGACAAAAACGTCTGGATAAACCAGCGGCCTGGGAAGCAGCAGTATCTTCCGGGCTACACCGAGCAGACAACATGTCGGATAACCAGCGGCCTGGGAGGCCACACATATCTGGATAAACCAGCAGCCGGGAGGCTGCAGATTCTTTCAGGCTACACCAGGCGCACAAAACGACTGGAAACGTTTACTGGTACTGGTAAACGAAACTGGTACTGTCTAGCTGTCAGTACTTAATAACTTAATGACAAAGTCAAGAAAACAAGTATAAAGGTAAAACGGTAAGTAAAATGACATGCACTTAAGCAATGCATAACTAGCAATAAACTGCTGAAGGAACTAATCATAATACGAGTCCAAGATAAACTTAAAGGGAGAGGCATGAGGCCCGAAGACAGCGTCTAGGACATCCTAGCTGACTTTACTTAACTTAAAGGTGAAGCATAAGTTAAACAAACATAATTGTAAACCAGTAAAGTTAAAACATGCAGCAAGAGCGATGTAAAATGCAGGAAATTTGCAGAGGAAACTAAACGTAAATGCAGGGGCCAGAATAAACTTATAGTAAGAGGCAAGGGCCCGATCCCTGCAACTATCACATCCTAGCCACCTTTACATAATAACTTAAAGGCAAAGCAGAAGTTAAACAAACAAATGTAAAACCAGCAAAGAAACATGCAGCTTGACACTGCATAAAATTCATTAATAAATTAAGGAAACGTATGGAAAAACAATTCCATGAAAACTTAAGGCTAGGGGCCAGAGGCCTGTGACACAGCAGCTAGCCTAACCTAGCTGACTTTACCTAATAACTTATAGGCAATAAGCAAAAGTTAAACAAACATAAATGTAAAACCAGCAAAGAAACATGCAGCTTGACACTGCATAAAATTCATTAATAAATTAAGGAAACTTATGGAAAATAAAAGTCCATGAAAACTTAAAGCTAGAGGCCGGAGGCCTGTGACACAGCAGCTAGCAAACCTAGCTGACTTTACCTAATAACTTAAAGGCAATAAGCAAAAGTTAAACAAACATAAATGTAAAACCAGCAAAAGAGAACATGCAGCTTGACACTTCGTAAATTTTAATAATAAATTAAGGAGACTTATGGAAAATACAAGTCCATGAAAACTTAAAGCTAGGGGCCAGGGGCCTGTGACACAGCAGCTAGTCTAACCTAGCTGACTTTACCAAATAACTTATAGGCAATAAGCAAAAGTTAAACAAACCTAAATGTAAAACCAGCTAAAGAAAACTTGCAGCTTGACACTGCATAAAATTCGTTAATAAATTAAGGAAACTTATGGAAAAATAAGTCCATGAAAACTTAAAGCTAGGGCCAGAAGCCTGGGATACTGCAGCTAGCCTAACCTAGCTGACTTTACCCTAACTTAACTTAAAGGCAATGAACAAAAGTTATAACAAACCTAAATGTAAAACCAGCAAAAGAAAACATGCAGCTTGACACTGCATAAAATTCATTAATAAATTAAGGAAACTCATGGAAAAACAAGTCCATGAAAACTTAAAGCTTGGGGCCGGAGACCTGTGACACAGCAGCTAGCCTAACCTAGCTGATTTTACCTAATAACTTAAAAGCAATAAGCAAATGTTAAACAAACATAATTGTAAACCAGTAATAAATAAATACACATGCAGCAAGACGCTGCAGAATTTGCGGGAATAGTTAGCTGATGTAACTAAACGTAAGTCCACGGCCAGTAATCTTAAAGCAAGAGGCAAAGGGGGGGGGGCCGTACTTTGCGCCTGTCACAGCCTAGCTGAGTTACTTAATAACTTAACGGCAAACAATAGTTAAACAATCACAATTGCAAAACCAGTAGGAGTAAATAACATGCAGCTTGACCTGCATAAATTGCAGTAATAAATTGAGGTAAATTAATGGTACGCAATACCAAGATAATCTTAAAATCAAAGGCATGAGGCTTGTAACTCAGGAACTAGCACAACCTAGGTTACTTTACTTAATAAATAACTCAATACAAGAAGCAAGAGTTTTAATAAGTTAATAAAACATGCACGAGGGCAATGCATAAATTGTAATAATAAATTGCAGAGAGAAACAAAACGTAGTTGCAAGCCCAAGGAAGGTAACAGCAAGAGGCTTGGACCCGCATCACGGGTCCAAGATAAATAAATTGCGGATAAATAAATTGCGAGGCATAACACATTGTAACTGAAAGACAATAATATAAAAAAAAATTATAGCCAGCGTTTAGAGTAGGGTAAAACAACAGCACTAAATAGGAGCTGGCTTGAGCATTAAATGTCCTGGAACAACAATAACAGCACTACCCAATATATAAACATAGGCATGGGGAAAAGCAAAGGTAAAATTACAGTAAATATTGTAGCGTGAGGAAGCACGCCATGACTAACAGTCAGACTGTAAAGAAGCACTTATATAAAGAACATGAACAATAATTAACTGCACAACAGAAGTCGCCCAAGCAGCAGACTTCACGTCAACTGGGTGAGGGAGCTTAAGGTACAGGGCTGAGCAGATGGGGGAGCTGGGGGTGGGGGGGTGGACAGGCCTCCTCCCGATTGTGCTTCAAATAACAGCCACCTACTGGAGAAAAACCAGTGCCCTATAACACCGAGGGTCACCTCCCCCTCTAGGTCCACTGCACCTGCATTTGATCACCAAGGCTGAACCAACAGGCGTGCTTCAGGGGCGCGCGCGCCAACACAGACAAACACTGGTCCGACGCGCCAACAACACAAACACTGGTCCGGCGCGTCAACAACACAAACACTACCTTAAATGTTGAGAAGGGCAGGACGCCCCTGACGGGTCGCTCCGAGTCGTTGTTGATAGGAACTGGTGTAGGGTCCATGCTGGGGGAACAGTTGAGCAGGCTAAACTTCTGTGTTTACGACTCGCTGAGCAGCAGTGAACAGCGTTTTGTAAGAGAGCAGCTGCTGGATTGTCGGGAAGAGGGCCACGCAGTCTGCGTCCGAGTTTATTTAACCTCGGCTCGTTGCGCGCGCAGCTTGGGGCGGTTAAAATCAGCTCCCAGACATACGTTCTCTCTTCCCCTCAGAAAACCCACCGTTTTTGGGAAAAACAGTGTTCTTATAAGGAAATAGGCCGGGAGTCATTGCATTAGACAATCAACGGCTAGAAATGTGGGGTCCATGAGCTAGAGCTCGATCCAGCAGGCACAAATACGTGAGTACTCACACACACACACACACACTTTATTATTACGTACTCAAGAAACATTTAACATTTATACAAAGAACAGTTAACTGGACACGCCGGGCACAACTCCCTAACCCCAGGGAAGTGACGGCTAGCTGCTACTATACACAACACAACAATAACACATCCTTCTCCTCAGAAGGAGTAGAGGGCACGGGTGGGGGGTGGGTGGCGGCGGGGGGGAACCTCCTCATTATTGAGGTATGCTGCTGCCTCACGCTTAAATCTCTCTTCGGCAGCAACAGCTCGCTTCACAGCCTCAGCTCTATGCTTGGGTAACTTCCTCATTGCGTTTTTTATCACCATCTTCTCTCCCATTTTTGCGGTCATAGTAGCCTGTGCCTTTGCGATCCTCCTCATGTCCTTGGCATAGTTGATGTCGATGGAGGAGGGAGAGGAGAGGGAGGAGGAGCTTGTGACAGGAACACTGCTCATGATGCCGGTCTGGTGTAACCTACCACGCACACCCAACTTGTCCAGCCATAATTATATCCTAGATAACAAATAAAATAGTTAACTGGTTATATATTAATACTGACCAGTCATGGTAGAGGGTATAGGTGAGAGTAGTGGTGTTAGTTGTGTTGGTGTTGATGATGGTCATTGTGATGATGGTGGTTATGGTGGAGGTGGTGGTGTTGATGATGGTGGTCATTGTGATGATGGTGGTAATGGTGGAGGTGGTGATGGTGATGATAGTGGTGTTGATGATGGTGGTCATTGTGATGATGGTGGTTATGGTGGAGGAGATGGTGATAGTGGTGGTGATGATAGTGGTGTTCATGGTGATGATGGTGGTCATTGTGATGATGGTGGAGATGGTGATGGTGATGATAGTGGTGATGATGGTGGTCCTGGTGGAGGTGGTGATGGTGATGATAGTGGTCATTGTGATGATGGTGGTTATGGTGGAGGTGGTGGTGTTGATGATGGTGGTCATGGTGGAGGTGATGATAGTGGTGTTGATGATGGTGGTCATTGTGATGATGGTGGTTATGGTGGAGGAGATGGTGATAGTGGTGGTGATGATAGTGGTGTTGATGGTGATGATGGTGGTCATTGTGATGATGGTGGTTATGGTGGAGATGGTGATGGTGATGATAGTGGTGATGATGGTGGTTATGGTGGAGGTGGTGATGGTGATGATAGTGGTCATTGTGATGATGGTGGTTATGGTGGAGGTGGTGATGGTGATGATAGTGGTGTTGATGGTGATGATGGTGGTCATTGTGATGATGGTGGTAATGGTGGAGGTGGTGATGGTGATGATAGTGGTGATGATGGTGGTTATGGTGGAGGTGGTGATGGTGATGATAGTGGTCATTGTGATGATGGTGGTTATGGTGGAGGTGGTGATGGTGATGATAGTGGTGATGATGGTGGTCATTGTGATGATGGTGGTCATTGTGATGATGGTGGTAATGGTGGAGGTGGTGATGGTGATGATAGTGGTGTTGATGGTGATGATGGTGGTCATTGTGATGATGGTGGTAATGGTGATGATAGTGGTGTTGATGATGGTGGTCATTGTGATGATGGTGGTTATGGTGGAGGAGATGGTGATAGTGATGGTGATGATAGTGGTGTTGATGGTGATGGTCATTGTGATGATGGTGGTTATGGTGGAGATGGTGATGGTGATGATGGTGGTCATTGTGATGATGGTGGTTATGGTGGAGGTGGTGATGGTGGTGATGGTGATGATAGTGGTCATTGTGATGATGGTGGTTATGGTGGAGGTGGTGATGGTGATGATAGTGGTGTTGATGGTGATGATGGTGGTCATTGTGATGATGGTGGTTATGGTGGAGGTGGTGATGGTGATGATAGTGGTGTTGATGATGATGATGGTGGTAATGGTGGAGGAGGTGATGGTGATGATAGTGGTGATGATAGTGGTCATTGAGATGATGGTGGTTATGGTGATAGTGATAGTGGTGGTGATGGTGATGATAGTGGTCATTGTGATGATGGTGGTTATGGTGGAGGTGGTGATGGTGATGATAGTGATGTTGATGGTGGTCATTGTGATGATGGTGGTTATGGTGGAGGTGGTGATAGTGATAGTGGTGGTGATGGTTGATGGTGATGATGGTGGTTATGGTGGAGGAGGTGATGGTGATGATAGTGGTGATGATGGTGATGATGGTGGTCATTGTGGAGGTGATGATAGTGGTGGAGATGGTGATGGTGGTAGTGGGGGTGATGATGGTGGTTATGGTGGAGGTGGTGATGGTGATGATAATGGCTATTGTGATAATGGTGGTTATGGTGGAGGTGGTGATGGTGATGATAGTGGTGTTTATGGTGATGATGGTGGTCATTGTGATGATGGTGGTTATGGAGGAGGAGGTGATGGTGATGATAGTGGTCATTGTGATGATGGTGGTTATGGAGGAGGAGGTGATGGTGATGATAGTGGTGTTGATGGTGATGATGGTGGTCATTGTGGAGGTGATGATAGTGGTGGAGATGGTGATGGTGGTTGTGGGGGTGATGATGGTGGTTATGGTGGAGGTGGTGATGGTGATAGTGGTGGTGATGATAGTGGTGTTGATGGTGGTTATTGTGGCGATGGTGATGGTGGTGGAGATGGTGTTGGTGGTGGTGGTGGTAGTGAGGGTGATGATGGTGGTGAAGGTAGTGATGGTGATGGTTGTGGAAGTGATGGTGATACTGTTGGTGGTGGTGATGGTGGTGATGGGTATAGTGAAGGGGTGGTGGTGGTGATAGTAGGTAGTGAAAAGAGCTAGTCGGAGGGAGGCGATGGAAGGCAGAGAGAGGGAGGTGAGGGAAGCTAGTGAGAGGGAGGTGAGGGAAGCTAGTGAAAGGGAGGAGAGGGTGATGGAGCGAAGTACAGTTAATGACGTCAAGACCTGTTCGGAAGCTCCCACGATTGTCAGGTATACTGCAGTACCCAGAGTGTCAGGTATACTACAGTACCCAGAGTGTCAGGTATACTACAGTACCCAGAGTGTCAGGTATACTACAGCATCCAGAGTGTCAGGTATACTACAGTACCCAGAGTGTCAGGTATACTACAGTACCCAAAGTGTCAGGTATACTACAGTACCCAGAGTGTCAGGTATACTACAGTACCCAAAGTGTCAGGTATACTACAGTACCCAGAGTGTCAGGTATACTACAGTACCCAGAGTGTCAGGTATACTACAGTACCCAGAGTGTCAGGTATACTACAGTACCCAGAGTGTCAGGTATACTACAGTACCCAGAGTGAGTGTCAGGTATACTACAGTACCCAGAGTGTCAGGTATACTACAGTACCCAGAGTGAGTGTCAGGTATACTACAGTACCCAGAGTGAGTGTCAGGTATACTACAGTACCCAGAGTGTCAGGTATACTACAGTACCCAGAGTGAGTGTCAGGTATACTACAGTACCCAGAGTGAGTGTCAGGTATACTACAGTAACCAGAGTGAGTGTCAGGTATACTACAGTAACCAGAGTGAGTGTCAGGTATACTACAGGACCCAGAGTGAGTGTCAGGTATACTACAAGACCCAGAGTGAGTGTCAGGTATACTACAGGACTCAGAGTGAGTGTCAGGTATACTACAGGACCCAGAGTGAGTGTCAGGTATACTACAAGACCCAGAGTGAGTGTCAGGTATACTACAGTACCCAGAGTGAGTGTCAGGTATACTACAGTGCCCAGAGTGTCAGGTATACTACAGTACCCAGAGTGAGTGTCAGGTATACTACAGGACCCAGAGTGAGTGTCAGGTATACAACAGTACCCAGAGTGTCAGGTATACTACAGTACCCAGAGTTAGTGTCAGGTATGCTACAGTACCCAGAGTGTCAGGTATACTACAGGACCCAGAGTGTCAGGTATACTACAAGACCCAGAGTGAGTGTCAGGTACACTACAGTACCCAGAGTGAGTTTCAGGTATGCTACTGGACCCAGAGTGAGTGTCAGGTATACTACAGTACCCAGAGTGTCAGGTATACTACAGTACCCAGAGCGAGTGTCAGGTATGCTACAGTACCCAGAGTGTCAGGTATACTACAGTACCCAGAGTGAGTGTCAGGTATGCTACAGTACCTAGAGTGTCAGGTATACTACAGGACCCAGAGTGAGTGTCAGGTATACTACAGGACCCAGAGTAAGTGTCAGGTATACTACAAGACCCAGAGTGGGTGTCAGGTATACTACAGTACCCAGAGTGCCAGGTATACTACAGTACCCAGAGTGAGTGTCAGGTATGATACAGTACCCAGAGTGTCAGGTATACTACAGGACCCAGAGTGTCAGGTATACTACAAGACCCAGAGTGAGTGTCAGGTATACTACATTACCCAGAGTGTCAGGTATACTACAGTACTCAGAGTGAGTGTCAAGTATATTACAGTACCCAGAATGAGTGTCAGGTATACTACAAGACCCAGAGTGTCAGGTATACTACAGTACCCAGAGTGAGTGTCAGGTATACTACAGTACCCAGAGTGAGTGTCAGGTATACTACAGGACCCAGAGTGAGTGTCAAGTATACTACAGGACCCAGAGTGAGTGTCAGGTATACTACAGTACCCAGAGTGAGTGTCAGGTATACTACAGGACCCAGAGTGAGTGTCAGGTATACTACAGTACCCAGAGTGAGTGTCAGGTATACTACAGTACCCAGAGTGAGTATCAGGTATACTACAGGACCCAGAGTGAGTGTCAGGTATACTACAGGACCCAGAGTGAGTGTCAGGTATACTACAGTACCCAGAGTGAGGGGTCAGGTATACTACAGTACCCAGAGTGAGTGTCAGGTATACTTCAGTACCCGGAGGGAGTGTTAGGTATACTACAATACCCAGAGTGTCAGGTATACTCCGGTACCCTGAGGGAGTGTCAGGTATACTACAGTACCCAGAGTGTCAGGTATACTACATTACCCAGAGTGAGTTTCAGGTATACTACATTACCCAGAGTGAGTGTCAGGTATACTACAGGACCCAGAGTGAGTGTCAGGTATACTACAGGACCCAGAGTGAGTGTCAGGTATACTATAGTACCAAGAGTGAGTGTCAGGTATACTACAGTACCTAGAGTGAGTGTCAGGAAGTGTAGTGAAGATGGTTACTGTGATGAAGACAGTGTATAGTGAAGATGGTTGCTGTGATGAAGACTGTGTGTAGTGAAGATGGTTACAGTGATGAAGACTGTGTATAGTGAAGATGGTTACTGTGATGAAGACTGTGTATAGTGAAGATGGTTACTGTGATGAAGACTGTGTGTAGTGAAGATGGTTACTGTGATGAAGACTGTGTATAGTGAAGATGGTTACTGTGATGAAGACTGTGTATAGTGAAGATGGTTACTGTGATGAAGACTGTATAGTGAAGATGGTTACTGTGATGAAGGCTGTGTATAGTGAAGATGGTTACTGTGATGAAGACTGTGTATAGTGAAGATGGTTACTGTGATGAAGACTGTGTATAGTGAAGATGGTGACTGTGATGAAGGCTGTGTATAGTGAAGATAGTTACTGTGATGAAGACTGTGTGTAGTGAAGATAGTTACTGTGATGAAGACTGTGTGTAGTGAAGATGGTTACTGTGATGAAGACAGTGTGTAGTGAAGATGGTTACTGTGATGAAGACTGTGTATAGTGAAGATGGTTACTGTGATGAAGGCTATGTATAGTGAAGATGGTTACTGTGATGAAGACTGTGTAGTGAAGATAGTTACTGTGATGAAGACTGTGTGTAGTGAAGATGGTTACAGTGATGAAGACTGTGTGTAGTGAAGATGGTTACTGTGATGAAGACTGTGTATAGTGAAGATGGTTACTGTGATGAATGCTGTGTATAGTGAAGATGGTTACTGTGATGAAGACTGTGTGTAGTGAAGATAGTTACTGTGATGAAGACTGTGTGTAGTGAAGATGGTTACTGTGATGAAGACTGTGTATAGTGAAGATGGTTACTGTGATGAAGACAGTGTATAGTGAAGATGGTTACTGTGATGAAGACTGTGTGTAGTGAATATGGTTACTGTGATGAAGACTGTGTATAGTGAAGATGGTTACTGTGATGAAGGCTGTGTATAGTGAAGATGGTTACTGTGATGAAAACTGTGTATAGTGAAGATGGTTACTGTGATGAAGACAGTGTATAGTGAAGATGGTTACAGTGATGAAGACTGTGTGTAGTGAAGATTTGACCTCCATCACCCGAACACAGGATACTCCATCTTGTTTAATGTATATTACACACACACACACACACACACACACACACACCACACACACACACACACACACACACACACACACATACATACAGTACCGCACATGAGACTGCTATTGTCGGGGTTCACTCTACTCGGGTGAGCAACAGTTATACTCAAGGTCACTCACCGTAGCCCTGCGGGTCTTCACTCTATGCTCGCGGCGCCACTGTATGCCAGGAGATTATCCCAGTCAATCCCAACCGGCCTCTGATCGAGAAGGAGTGGGAACACAACGTGTTCATTTAACTGTTGTGTGCCCGCCCCAACAATAGGGCTCTACTATTAACCACAAGGTCGCCAACTGGTGTTTTCGGTGTCCAGTAACACATCAGTGGATTTGTTGAATTGTGGTAACAGTGGCAAGGACACACTCAATAGATCTGATATCAGGCAGGTATTTACTTCTATCACTCTCTGCTTTCAGGTATTACATAGCCACAAGAAATATGGAGGGGATGATATAAACACAAATGTATTTTGTATTTTACTTAAAACTCATTCAAAGACATCACAAGGTCATATCAATAAGCAATCAGCTGTTTCAGGCGGGAGTCGTTCGTTCCCACGTATAATATGCACTCACTAAGCTGGCAACACTCCCCCTCTCGTCAATGTCAGAATCAGCTGGGCGACTACTCCCGCGCGAATGTTTATTGCTTGTTTCCCTGGCGTCCCGCGCTCTGATTCTTTAAGTTCTCAAAGATCACTAGAAGTTCGAACACACAATATTTGCGACAATAGCACGTATCACTTCGCTACACTGATCTTGGGCTCAATCAAACATTTCTATATTAAATGTGACAAAAATTCACTGTCATGGTATTACACACTGCCCTTCATTTAATGATAACATATGAAGTATTTAACACTGGAGTTCTCAGTATTTCCTTTCGTGGGTGATAACACAATTAATCACTGCACACATGAATGATTATTCAATACACAAGCATAGGCATATATATATATATATATATATATATATATATATATAGATGAATCAGACATCAATAATGGTAATAACATAGTTACTGGGCACATAGCCTAACTTCCAAATACTGGCATAATAATATATATATTTTCTCTCACTATCTGATCACCTTAAAGTCTCAAGAAAGACATTCTCAATACAGTAAATTCATCAATTACTCCGGGTGCCTGCATACCCCAATAATAATCATAGATATCGTGAGTACTCTTTATAGTACCACTCTGCACACTGGTGCCTTACTGTGACATAGGTGAGCCTTGCTCACGACATACAAAATACTCAGACTAAATAATATAGCTGACTAAAGGGGAATTTGGGAGGGAAACTAGAATCACCTACTTCCACCTATCCTCTGATGAGAGTTGAGTTGTAGCTCCTGGTCCTGGCTCCTGCCTCGTGTCGGGAACGCCCCCACACACACGCTGTCGTGTCTTCCAGGAACTCAATCAATGTCCCACCGTAAGCGCGTCGTCTCCGTGCCTTGTCCCAGCAGGTCCGTGCTCCTCCTCGACTTCTTATAGGGTTGGAGTCGGTCTCCAGGCCGTCGACTTCTCCTCCCAGCTACGGCTGCCCGCCTACGTCTCGGCTGCATTCGTTCGGATTCCCGAGTAGTTTCCTTCTTCCTCTGCTTCCCAGTGGCTCGGTTCAGCCACTACGCCGTCACAAACGGGTGAACTACCTCAGACGTCGTATACGTCACTGCACAGACTTCACTTCTTCTTGCACAGTACCTGTCCTGGAGCACTTGTTGCTCAATATCCCATCGATTCCCTCTCTGGTTCAACACACGAACGAAGGAAGACCTCACAGAGTACTGGCAGACTTCGGGTGACGCGAAAAATCCACGGAAGCGGGAAACAACTGTCAAACTGACAGGACCAATCTTCGCACGTCCAACCTCCTTGACGTGTCGTGTCAGACTGATTCCCTCACGGAGGATTGGTTCAGCAACTACGTCATCACTGTGGAGCTATCAGCCGTCGCATACGTCGCTGCCTAGACTCCACTCTTGCACAACACCTGTTCCTGGAGCACTTGTTGCTCAATATCCCGTCAATTCCTTCTTCGGTTCAACACATGAACGAAGGAAGACCCCACAGGTGTTGGCAGACCACGGGTGATGCGTAAATCCTCCGGAGTCGGGGTAAACTGTCCAACTGACAGGACCCCCCAGCGCACGTCCGACCTCCTTGACGTGCTGTCTTAGACTGATGGCGCCAGCGCGGCACGATGACCGGACCCCCCTTCCTTCGTGACGTCATATTCGCCACGGGAGGTTCTCATTGGCTCCCTGTGCCACGTCGCTGTCGGCGACCAATCTGGTGTCACTGACGTCACACAGTTTTGGCGGGAGAACAGAAGAGCCAGCGCCATATTGGCTTCCTAAAGGGCCTAAACCACAGGCCAAAATACTCTTATTTTATAAATTTCTCGGCACTCCGAGAACACTCCATTCCCCCACATATACCAAACTGATGCCTGCGACGTAGAGAACGCTCGGGTAAAGTGGACATGACTCTTACTGCAGGCGTGGGAGAAATATAAGGGGGGGAACACCGTCACATACCCCTCCCCTTAAAATAAGAGTCATGTCTGGTTAGTGCATACAGGATAGGGCATCTGCTACTACGTTGTCTTCCCATCGGATGAGTTTAATTTCCAACCAGTATTCCTGCCGCCAATGCGAAACGCTCCCTACATATCCGTTGAACGTTCCCACGGTCACCCCTGATGTCCATTGTTCCTTCAGCATGGACAGAGGACCTTGCACCCCCTGTCCATACACCAGCTGGAAAGATGAGAAACCTAACGATTCCACCACTGTGTTATGCATGGCAAACAACGCAGGACATACTGCTTCATCACACTCAGTTCCCTGCTCTGTGCAGAACACTCTCATCAGCATGCCATCCTGTACGTAACAATGAGTGGCCCTCTCAGGACCAACACGTCCTCCATCGGCCTCATGAATCAATTCGGGGAACTCTATCTGCTGCAGCTCTTCGAGACGAGTGCGGTCTACCCCTAGAGAACTGGTGAGGGTCACCTGCAACTCACCATTCGGGCTGCCTTCGCCCTCCGCTCGTTCTCCGGGTTCCATGAAGAGGTGATCGATTTCCGGACTGTCGGACGTCTCCTCGTCAGCCCTATCAGATCCACACCCTCCGTGTCCTTCGCACTGCCTCGGCATCACAGCACAAACCAGAAACGCCGCCGTGGCGATTCCTTTCTCGTCCCCACAGGCGTCTAACACTCCACCTGTCTCCTCATAGTGCTCTATGCACTCCTCGCCTTTCGCGAGATTCGGGAGGACATATCCCCCACATGCGTCATTTCCCAAGATGACTTGTGCCTCCATCTTGGGCATCGATGCACAGACCCCCACCACAAGGGTCTGGCAGCCATAATCAGAATTCAGAGTCACCTGGTGTAGGGGCATCCTCACTGGGCCTCCCACAGTGGTCACACTCGCCATCCCCACACTGGTACTCTCGTAACCCTCGGGGAACAGGGTTTCACTCACCAGGGTAAAATCGGCCCCAGTGTCTCTTAATATCTTCACCGGGATGGGGTCTGCGTCCCCCATCCTTACGGTTCCCTGACACACGAATGGGTGAACTCTCTTCTCCCCACTCAGTACGGGTTCATCCCGCACCCACTCGGACCTCTGGTCCTCGACCCTCACTAAAGCAACGTTCCCTCGCTGCTCAGGGTGTCTGCATTCCCGCGCGACATGTCCGAATATTCCGCAGTTGTAGCAGCGGACCCTTCTTCGGTGTATCTTCCTCGCGCCATTCATCGACTCCTCGGCTTCGGCAACAACTCTAGAGCTCTCAGCTTGGGACTTCTCTACCGGCTCCACATCACTCTTTGAGCCTTTCCGGTCTCCACTCGAGAGTTGGGACTCAGGAGAACTCGCTCCTGTCCTCCATCCGTCCGTCCTTCTATAACTTCTACCATTTCCGGCGTGTTTGGTCGGTCGGTGCCGTCCCTCTCGGTGTGGCCGCAGAGCTTCTTCCAGCATATCGGCTCTGTCGGCTGCGGCTCTCAGGTCCTTTATGTCCGCCTCCTTTACTCTCACCCTGATCTCAGGAGAGAGCACGGACATAAACTTCTCCATGACCATAAGCCTCTTGACCTCTTCAGCCGACCTCGCTCCTTCAGAGTCCAGCCATTTAAGGAACTTTCTCTCCATGTCCCTCGCCGTCTCCGCATAAGATTTTCCTGGCGAACGGGTACATTCCCTGAATCTCTTCCTGTAACATTCCGGCGTGAGCTTGAAAGAATGGAGCACAGCTCTCTTTACAGCATCATAGTTGGTGCATTCTTGGAAGTCAAGCATATTGTAGGCTTCATGAGCTTCACCGGTGAGCCTTCCCTGAACCAGCTCCGCCCACTCCGCCCTCGGCCACCTCTTCAAAGCAGCAACCCTTTCGAAGTGGTCGAAGAAACCTTCGGCTTCATTTGGTACAAAGACCGGCAGATCTCGCTCCCTCACTCGGCGGTCTTCCTGCTGTGGCGGAGCAGGGGGAGCTATCCCTAGTTCAGCTCGCCTCAGCTCCACATCCTTGTTAGCTTCTATCTCCTGCTGTCTCATTCTAGCTTCTAGCTCGTCTTTGCGCTGCTGTGCTTCTCGCTCTTGTTCTTCCCTGCACAGCTGTGCTTCTCGCTCCTGTTCTTCCCTGCGCAGCTGTGCTTCTCGCTCCTCACGCTTCAGCTGTGCTTCTCGCTCTTCTTTGCGCTGCTGTGCTTCTGCTTCTCGCTCTTCTTTGCGCTGCTGTGCTTCTGCTTCTCGCTCTTCTTTGCGCTGCTGTGCTTCTGCTTCTCGCTCTTCTTTGCGCTGCTGTGCCTCTCGCTCTTCTTTGCGCTGCTGTGCCTCTCGCTCTTCTTTGCGCTGCTGTGCCTCTCGCTCTTCTTTGCGCTGCTGTGCCTCTGCTTCTCGCTTTTCTTTGCGCAGCTGTGCTTCTGCTTCTCGCTTTTCTTTGCACAGCTGTGTTTCTCGCTCCTGTTCTTCCCTGCGCAGCTGTGCTTCTCGCTCTTCTCTGCGCTGCTGTGCTTCCAGCTGCAGCTTCATTATCTCCAGCTTAACGCTGTGCCTGCTGCCGCTGGATCCTCTGCTGCTCCCACCAATGCTCAGGTGTTCTCCCACACTGGCAGGTGTTTGTGGCCTTTCCTCCCCCAAAGCTTCGTCTCGTGCCCTGAGCTGTGCCATGATCTCCAGTCGTCTCTCTCCCACTTTGGAAGATCTCAGCTTTATCCCAAAATGGTCTGCTATTGCCTGTAACTGTGCCTTTGTGCACTCCTCCAGCACCTGCTCATCTCTAGTGTCAATGAACCTTGTTACTTTATCATCCTCCATCTTGTGCTATGAGTGATAACCTGTACCTGATACCTAATACCACTGCCAAGTACCACAACTGCAACCTTTATTTCGATCGTGATCCTGGCAAGGTCGCCAATGTCGGGGTTCACTCTACTCGGGTGAGCAACAGTTATACTCAAGGTATAGCCCTGCGGGTCTTCACTCTATCCTCGCGGCGCCACTGTACGCCAGGAGGGTATCCCAGTCAATCCCAACCGGCCTCTGATCGAGAAGGAGTGGGAACACAACGTGTTCATTTAACTGTTGTGTGCCCGCCCCAACAATAGGGCTCTACTATTAACCACAAGGTCGCCAACTGGTGTTTTTGGTGTCCAGTAACACATCAGTGGATTTGTTGAATTGTGGTAACAGTGGCAAGGACACACTCAATAGATCTGATATCAGGCAGGTATTTACTTCTATCACTCTCTGCTTTCAGGTATTACATAGCCACAAGAAATATGGAGGGGATGATATAAACACAAATGTATTTTGTATTTTACTTAAAACTCATTCAAAGACATCACAAGGTCATATCAATAAGCAATCAGCTGTTTCAGGCGGGAGTCGTTCGTTCCCACGTATAATATGCACTCACTAAGCTGGCAACACTCCCCCTCTCGTCAATGTCAGAATCAGCTGGGCGACTACCCCCGCGCGAATGTTTATTGCTTGTTTCCCTGGCGTCCCGCGCTCTGATTCTTTAAGTTCTCAAAGATCACTAGAAGTTCGAACACACAATATTTGCGACAATAGCACGTATTACTTCGCTACACTGATCTTGGGCTCAATCAAACATTTCTATATTAAATGTGACAAAAATTCACTGTCATGGTATTACACACTGCCCTTCATTTAATGATAACTTATGAAGTATTTAACACTGGAGTTCTCAGTATTTCCTTTCGTGGGTGATAACACAATTAATCACTGCACACATGAATGATTATTCAATACACAAGCATAGGCATATACATATATATAGATGAATCAGACATCAATAATGGTAATAACATAGTTACTGGGCACATAGCCTAACTTCCAAATACTGGCATAATAATATGTATATTTTCTCTCACTATCTGATCACCTTAAAGTCTTAAAAAAGACATTCTCAATACAGTAAATTCATCAATTACTCCGGGTGCCTGCATACCCCAATAATAATCATAGATATCGTGAGTACTCTTTATAGTACCACTTTGCACACTGGTGCCTTACTGTGACATAGGTGAGCCTTGCTCACGACATACAAAATACTCAGACTAAATAATATAGCTGACTAAAGGGGAATTTGGGAGGGAAACTAGAATCACCTACTTCCACCTATCCTCTGATGAGAGTTGAGTTGTAGCACCTGGTCCTGGCTCCTGCCTCGTGTCGGGAACGCACCCACACCCACGCTGTCGTGTCCTCCAGGAACTCAATCAATGTCCCACCGTAAGCGCGTCGTCTCCGTGCCTTGTCCCAGCAGGTCCGTGCTCCTCCTCGACTTCTTGTAGGGTTGGAGTCGGTCTCCCGGCCGTCGACTTCTCCTCCCAGCTACGGCTGCCCGCCTTCGTCTCGGCTGCAGTCGTTCGGATTCCCGAGTAGTTTCCTTCTTCCTCTGCTTCCCAGTGGCTCGGTTCAGCCACTACGCCGTCACAAACGGGTGAACTGCCTCAGACGTCGTATACGTCACTGCACAGACTTCACTTCTTCTTGCACAGTACCTGTCCTGGAGCACTTGTTGCTCAATATCCCGTCGATTCCCTCTCTGGTTCAACACACGAACGAAGGAAGACCTCACAGAGTACTGGCAGACTTCGGGTGACGCGTAAAATCCACGGAAGCGGGAAACAACTGTCAAACTGACAGGACCAATTTTCGCAAGTCCAACCGCCTTGACGTGTCGTGTCAGACTGATTCCCTCACGGAGGATTGGTTCAGCAACTACGTCATCACTGTGGAGCTATCAGCCGTCGCATACGTCGCTGCCTAGACTCCACTCTTGCACAACACCTGTTCCTGGAGCACTTGTTGCTCGATATCCCGTCAATTCCTTCTTCGGTTCAACACATGAACGACGGAAGACCCCACAGGTGTTGGCAGACCACGGGTGATGCGTAAATCCTCCGGAGTCGGGGTAAACTGTCCAACTGACAGGACCCTTTAGCGCACGTCCGACCTCCTTGACGTGCTGTCTTAGACTGATGGCGCCAGCGTGGCGCGATGACTGGACCCCCCTTCCTTCGGGACGTCATATTCGCCACGGGAGGTTCTCATTGGCTCCCTGTGCCACGTCGCAGTCGGCGACCAATCTGGTGTCACTGACGTCACACAGTTTTGGCGGGAGAACAGAAGAGCCAGCGCCATATTGGCTTCCTAGAGGGCCTAAACCACAGGCCAAAATACTCTTGTTTTATAAATTTCTCGGCACTCCGAGAACACTCCATTCCCCCACATATACCAAACTGATGCCTGCAACGTAGAGAACGCTCGGGTAAAGTGGACATGACTCTTACTGCAGGCGTGGGAGAAATATAAGGGGGGGGGGGAACACCGTCACACTATACAAACTTGAGAGGCAGGCAGGAGTAAGCGGAAAGGCCCTAGTATGGGTGAAGAACTACCTAACAGGAAGGAGCCAGAGGGTAATGGTAAGGGGCGAGAAATCGGACTGGCGAACAGTAACAAGTGGAGTACCTCAAGGATCGGTGCTGGGACCAATCCTCTTTCTAATTTACGTAAATGATATGTTTACAGGAGTGGAATCATACATGTCAATGTTTGCGGATGACGCAATATGAATGAAAAGAGTTGTGAGAGACAAGGATTGTAGGATCCTCCAAGAAGACTTAAACAGGTTGCAGAGATGGTCAGGGAAATGGCTACTGGACTTTAACACCAGTAAATGTAAAGTTATGGAAATGGGATCAGATGACAGGAGACCAAAGGGACAGTACACAATGAATGGGAACAGCCTACCTGTAACGATTCGAGAAAGAGACCTGGGAGTGGATGTGACACCTAATCTAACTCCTGAGGCACATATAAATAGGATAACGACAGCAGCGTACTCTACACTGGCGAAAATTGGAACTTCATTCAGAAACCTAAATGAGGAGGCTTTTAGGGCGCTTTACACTGCCTACGTGAGACCCGTCTTAGAGTATGCCGCGCCATCATGGAGCCCCCACCTGAAGAAACACATAAAGAAACTGGAGAAGGTTCAGAGGTGTGCGACGAGGCTTGTCCCAGAGTTACGAGGGATGGGATATGAAGAGCGTCTGAAGGAACTGAACCTTACGACACTAGAGAAAAGAAGGGAGAGAGGAGATATGATAGGGACATATAAAATACTCAGGGAAATTGACAAAGTTGAAATAGATGAAATGTTCACACGTAATAATAACAGAACGAGGGGACATAAGTGGAAACCGGAAACTCAGATGAGTCACAGAGATGTTAGGAAGTTTTCTTTTAGTGTGAGAGTAGTGGAAAAATGGAATGCACTTGGGGAACAGGTTGTGGAAGCAAATACTATTCATTCTTTTAAAACTAGGTATGATAGGGAAATGGGACAGGAGTCATTGCTGTAAGCAACCGATAGCTGGAAAGGCGGGATCCAAGAGTCAATGCTCGATCCTGCAAGCACAAATAGGTGAGTACAAATAGGTGAGTACACACGCGCACGAGCACGCACGAACGTACACACACACACACACACACACACACACACACACACACACACACACACACACACACACACACACACACACACACACACACACACAAGCACACACAAAAACACACACACACACACACACACACACACACACACACACACACACACACACACACACACACACACACACACACACACACACACACACACACACACACATATGGAAGCGAAGAAACTGAACAAAAAGGCGTGGAGGAACTTCCGGAATAACAGAACACCAGAAAGCAGAGAGAGATACCAGAGAACCAGGAATGAGTATGTCAGGGTGAGAAGAGAAGCAGAGAAAAGTTTTGGAAATGATATAGCAAACAAAGCCAAGACCGAACCAAAGCTACTCCACAGTCACAGCAGAAGGAAAACAACAGTGAAAGAACAGGTATTGAAACTTCGAACAGGCGAGGACAGGTATACAGAGAATGACAGAGAGGTGTGTGAAGAACTCAACAAGAGGTTCCAGGAGGTCTTCACAATAGAACAAGGTGAGGTCACTGTGCTAGGAGAAAGGGAGGTAAACCAGGCGGCCTTGGAAGAGTTCGAAATTACGAGAGAGGAGGTCGGGAGACACCTGCTGGATCTGGATGTTAGAAAGGCTGTTGGTCCAGATGGGATCTCACCATGGATACTGAAAGAGTGTGCAGAGGCACTTTGCTTGCCACTCTCCATAGTGTATAGCAAGTAACTGGAGACGGGAGACCTACCAGAAATATGGAAGACGGCGAATGTGGTCCCAATATACAAAAAGGGCGACAGGCAAGAGGCACTGAACTACAGGCCAGTGTCCTTGACTTGTATACCATGCAAGGTGATGGAGAAGATCGTGAGCAAAAACCTGGTAACACATCTGGAGAGAAGGGAGTTCGTGACAAATCGCCAACATGGGTTCAGGGAGGGTAAATCTTGCCTTACAGGCTTGATAGAATTCTACGATCAGGTGACAAAGATTAAGCAAGAAAGAGAGGGCTGGGCGGTCTGCATTTTCTTGGATTGTCGGAAAGCCTTTGACACAGTACCGCATAAGAGGCTGGTACATAAGCTGGAGAGACAGGCAGGTGTAGCTGGTAAGGTGCTCCAGTGGATAAGGGAGTATCTAAGCAATAGGAAGCAGAGAGTTACGGTGAGTGGTGAGACCTCCGATTGGCGTGAAGTCACCAGTGGAGTCCCACAGGGCTCTGTACTCGGTCTTATCTTGTTTCTGATATATGTAAATGATCTCCCAGAGGGTATCGATTCATTTCTCTCAATGTTTGCGGACGATGCTAAAATTATGAGAAGGATTAAAACAGAAGAGGACTGTTTGAGGCTTCAAGAAGACCTAGACAAGCTGAAGGAATGGTCGAACAAATGGTTGTTAGAGTTTAACTCAACCAAATGTAATGTAATGAAGATAGGTGTAGGGAGCAGGAGGCCAGATACAAGGTATCATCTGGGAGAGGAAATTCTTCAGGAGTCAGAGAAGGAAAAAGACTTGGGGGTTGATATCACGCCAGACCTGTCTCCTGCAGCACATATCAAGCGGATAACATCAGCGGCATATGCCAGGCTGGCCAACATACGAACGGCATTCAGAAACTTGTGTAAAGAATCGTTCAGAACTTTGTATACCACATATGTCAGGCCAATCCTGGAGTATGCAGCCCCAGCATGGAGTCCATATCTAGTCAAGGATAAGACTAAACTGGAAAAGGTTCAAAGGTTTGCCACCAGACTAGTACCCGAGCTGAGAGGTATGAGCTACGAGGAGAGACTACGGGAATTAAACCTCACTTCGCTGGAAGACAGAAGAGTTAGGGGGGACATGATCACCACATTCAAGATTCTGAAGGGAATTGATAGGGTAGATAAAGACAGTCTATTTAACACAAGGAGAACACCTACAAGGGGACACAGGTGGAAACTGAGTGCCCAAATGAGCCACAGAGATATTAGAAAGAACTTTTTTAGTGTCAGAGTGGTGGACAAATGGAATGCATTAGGAAGAGATGTGGTGGAGGCTGACTCCATACACAGTTTCAAGTGTAGATATGATAGAGCCCGATAGGCTCAGGAATCTGTGCACCTGTTGATTGACGGTTGAGAGGCGGGACCAAAGAGCCAGAGCTCAACCCCTGCAAACACAACTAGGTGAACTAGGTGAGTACACACACACACACACACACACACACACACACACACACACACACACACACACACACACACACACACACACACACACAAACACACACACACACACACACACATTGTCCTGGGGACCATTCAGGCTTGTTCGCACATGTTTATTGTCTACGTAAATGTATATGGTATATATGGAGCACCACTTGGCAAATGGAATTTAATGTTTATAAATGCCATGTTATGGAATGTGGAATAGGAGAACATAGACCCCACACAACCTATATATTATGTGAGAAATCTTTAAAGAATTTTGATAAAGAAAGAGATCTAGGGGTGGTTCTAGATAGAAAACTATCACCTGAGGACCACATAAAGAATATTGTGCGAGGAGCCTATGCCACGCTTTCTAACTTCAGAATTGCTTTTAAATACATGGATGGCGATAAACTAAAGAAATTGTTCACGACTTTTGTTAGGCCAAAGCTAGAATATGCAGCGGTTGTGTGGTGCCCATATCTTAAGAAGCACATCAACAAACTGGAAAAGGTGCAAAGACATGCTACTAAGTGGCTCCCAGAACTGAAGGGCAAGAGCTACGAGGAGAGGTTAGAGGCATTAAATATGCCAAAACTGGAAGACAGAAGAAAAAGAGGTGATATGATCACTACATACAAAATAGTAACAGAAATTGATAAAATCGATAGGGAAGATTTCCTGAGACCTGGACCTTTAAGAACAATAGGTCATAGATATAAACTAGCTAAACACAGATGCCGAAGAAATATAAGAAAATTCACTTTCGCAAACAGAGTGGTAGACGGTTAGAACAAGTTAGGTGAGAAGGTGGTGGAAGCCAAGACCGTCAGTAGTTTCAAAGCGTTATATGACAATGCCCGAAATGCCCGAAACGCTTTGCGTAATAGTGGCTTTAGGCATTGTATGTACTAGCCCTAACTATTAATCCATCACTCTTTGTAAAATCTCTTGTATGTATGTACCTTACCTAAATAAACATTTTTTTTTTTTTAAACAAAGAGTGCTGGGAAGACGGGACACCACGAGCGTAGCTCTCATCCTGTAACTACATTTAGGTAATTACACACACACACACACACAAACACACACACACACACACACACACACACACACACACACACACACTTACACACACACACACACACACACACACACACACACTGGAGCCGGCCGGCTGAGCAGACAGCACGCTGGGCACGTGATCCTGAGGTCCCGGTTTCGATCCCGGGCGTCGGCGAGAAACGATGGGCAGAGTTTCTTTCACCCTATGCTCCTGTTACCTGGCAGTAAGTAGGTACATGGGAGTTAGTCAGCTGTCACGGGCTGCTTCTAGGGGTGTGTGTGTGTGCGTGTGTGTGTGTGTGTTTGGGTGTGAGGAAAAAAAATTGTAGTAATAGTAGAAACAATTGATTGACAGTTGAGAGGCGGGCCGAAAGAGCAGAGCTTAACCCCCGCAAGCACAACTAGGAGAACTAGGTGAATACACACACACACACACACACACACAGGAGAAAGGAAAGGGAAAGGAGACTTGATTACAGAAAAGGGGACTACAGAAGGATAAGGGACTACCTGGGAGAAGTGCAGTGGGAGGAAGAACTTAGAGGAAAAACAGTGCAAGGTATGATGAACCAAGTCATATTGAAATGCAAGGAGGCTGAAGATAGATTTATTCCAACAATAAAGGAAAAAAGCAGGAGGGAATATAATAACCCATGGTTTAATAGACAGTGTCAGGAAGCAAAGGTGAGAAGCAGGAGGGAGTGGAGGAAGTACAGAAGACAAAGGACAGAGGACAACAGGATTAGATGTAACAGAGCTAGGAATGATTACATTAACATAAGACGAGTGTCGGAAAGAAATTATGAGAACGATATTGCAGTCAAAGCGAAAAAGCAACCAAAATTACTACATAGCCATATAAGAAGGAAGATGTCGGTAAATGACCAAGTGACAAGACTGAGGAAAACAGAAGGGGCATATACAGAAAGCGACAAGGAAATCTGCGAGGTACTGAATGCAAAATTCCATGGAGTGTTCACTACCGAGCCTGAGCAGCTCCCATTGTTAGAAGAGATTACCCAAGATGAAAGACTATCAGATATAGAGGTGACAGCAGAGGATGTAATGAAACAGTTGACAACACTGGATGCAAATAAAGCTGTTGGACCAGACAAAGTATCACCGTGGATACTTAAAGAGGCAGCGCAGGCTCTCAGCGTGCCTCTGGCAATGATCTTCAATGAGTCACTTATGTCGGGAGAATTGCCCAGTTGCTGGAAGGAGGCAAATGTCGTACCGATTTTCAAAAAGGGGGATAGGGAGGAGGCACTTAACTACAGACCCGTATCACTGACAAGCATCCCCTGCAAAATACTTGAAAGAATAATTAGGCTAAGACTTGTTGAGCACCTGGAGAGCATTGGGTTTGTAAACAAGCACCAACATGGGTTCTGGACAGGGAAATCATGCCTAACAAACCTTTTAGAATTCTACGATAAAGTAACAAGGATAAGGCAGGACAGAGAAGGCTGGGCAGACTGCATATTTCTTGACTGCCAAAAGGCCTTTGATACGGTACCGCACATGAGACTGCTATACAAACTTGAGAGGCAGGCAGGAGTAAGCGGAAAGGCCCTAGTATGGGTGAAGAACTACCTAACAGGAAGGAGCCAGAGGGTAATGGTAAGGGGCGAAAAGTCGGACTGGCGAACAGTAACAAGTGGAGTACCTCAAGGATCGGTGCTGGGACCAATCCTCTTTCTAATTTACGTAAATGATATGTTTACAGGAGTGGAGTCATACATGTCAATGTTTGCAGATGACGCAAAATTAATGAGAAGAGTTGTGACAGACGAGGATTGTAGGATCCTCCAAGAGGACTTAAACAGGCTGCAGAGATGGTCAGAGAAATGGCTACTGGAGTTTAACACCAGTAAATGTAAAGTTATGGAAATGGGATCAGGTGACAGGAGACCAAAGGGACAGTACACAATGAAGGGGAACAGCCTACCTGTAACGATTCGAGAAAGAGACCTGGGAGTGGATGTGACACCTAATCTAACTCCTGAGGCACATATAAATAGGATAACGACAGCAGCGTACTCTACACTGGCGAAAATTAGAACTTCATTCAGAAACCTAAATGAGGAAGCTTTTAGGGCGCTTTACACTGCCTACGTGAGACCCGTCTTAGAGTATGCCGCGCCATCATGGAGCCCCCACCTGAAGAAACACATAAAGAAACTGGAGAAGGTTCAGAGGTTTGCGACGAGGCTTGTCCCAGAGCTACGAGGGATGGAATATGAAGAGCGGCTGAAGGAACTGAATCTTACGACACTAGAGAAAAGAAGGGAGAGAGGAGATATGATAGGGACATATAAAATACTCAGGGGAATTGACAAAGTGGAAATAGATCAAATGTTCACACGTAATAATAACAGAACGAGGGGACATGGGTGGAAACTGGAAACTCAGATGAGTCACAGAGATGTTAGGAAGTTTTCTTTTAGCGTGAGAGTAGTAGAAAAATGGAATGCACTTGGGGAACAGGTTGTGGAAGCAAATACTATTCATACTTTTAAAACTAGGTATGATAGGGAAATGGGACAGGAGTCATTGCTGTAAACAACCGATAGCTAGAAAGGCGGGATCCAAGAGTCAATACTCGATCCTGCAAGCACATATAGGTGAGTACATATAGGTGAGTACACACACACACATAAGAAGGTTGAATGCAATTGAAATACCTGACTTTAGGAGAGGACATTATGGCAACCTTAGAAAAAAATTTAGTGAGTATAATTGGACAGACTTGTTGCTAGGCAAGGAAGTGAATGAGATGTATGTCAAGTTTTGTGAAATATATGATTAAGGCACAAAAAATTTATACCAGAAGAGAGATGCAGAACTAGGAAACAGGATTGGTTCAACAGAAATTGCGAGAGGGCCAGAGACCAAAAGACACAAAAATGGAATCAATACAGGAAGAGGCCAAACCACCAAACATACCAGCGATACAAAGATGCGAGAAACAACTACACGGCAGTGAGGAGAGAGGCAGAAAGAAATTTTGAAAAAGGGATTGCAGACAAATGTAAAACAGAACCAGGCCTATTCTATAAATTCATAAACAACAAATTGCAGGTAAAGGATAATATTCAGAGGTTGAAAATGGGAAACAGATTCACGGAAAATGAAAAAGAAATGTGTGAAACATTAAACGAAAAGTTCCAAAGTGTGTTTGCACAAAATGAAATCTTCAGGGAACCAGACACAATAAGACTTCCAGAGAACAACATAGAGCACATAGAGTTTTCTAGAGATGAAGTGGAAAAAAAGCTCAAGGAGCTATCATGTCATCGGCCACGTCATCGAGTCAGGCCATGAATGTGTCCGCTAGGTCCACTTGGCTTTCACCGCTCGGAAAGTTCCTCGTGTCCTCGGGATTTACCACCTTGGCAAGCACTGGGCTTCCCTTACATTTAAGTCCCATAGACCTGGTCACCGCGCACGCAGGGTACACAACATTATCCTCTGCGGCGGGTGGATCCAGGCAAACCTTAGGGGTAGGCAACATAATAGGCAGTCTGGAGTCCCCTACCTTATCCCCTGCTAAATCATTACCAACTATTACATCAACATTAGGGAAAGGTAGGTACGCAGTGACTCCGACTGTACAAACACCCTTGTGGAAATCAGATTCCAGGGTAACCTTATGGAGGGGTACTGCTCGAGTATCACTAGTGACACCCTCGACCAGTACCACCTCTCCAGTGTCGAGAGTGTTGGCACCTAGCAAAGCACTCTCTAAAATTAAAGTCTGGATGACACCGGTGTCTCGGAAGATCACCACGTCCTTCCAGGAAGAACCCTCAGACAAAAAGTAGTCTCCCTTTCGATAAGAATGGGGTAAACAAGTCCAACCACTGCGGGTTGGAGGTCTTACTCCCTAACCCTTCCGAAGGCCTCAAGCCCTGTGTCACAACTAGAGCATTGGGTCTTTTTTCCGGGTACAGTTGCCAACAACGGCTAATAACGTGGTTTGGACGTTTACAGTGACCACAGATACGTCGGGGAGAAGAGACATTACTAACAGAATTACCCTTCGGTTCACTCTTAGGTGTCGTGGGGTTAGACAATTTAACAGGGTTAGTTATGTCTGAAACAGAAGGTGCAGTAGTTAAAGGGTTAGAATGCGCTGGTCTGGACTGGCTGTGGGTATAAGTTTTGCTACTCTGTGGGGTATAATTATTTTTATTGGGCCTTTTACCCGCCAACTGGTAGTTTTCTACCATCTTGGCCAAATTCCCTATTTTAGAATCAACCTCTACTCTACTTCTAATGTAATGTGAAACATTCTCTGGCATAATATCTATAAATTGTTCCATTAGGACTACATTCTTTAATGCCTCGTGTGTTTCGGCTTTAGCTGAGCAAATCCATTTATCAAACAATCTAATTTGATCATTAGCAAATTCAGTGAGTAGTTGGTTAAAGAGTAGACCTAAGGTTGTGATAAGCTTGGCGGTGAGCTTCAGGAGTAATTTCATATGGCCGCAAAATACGTTCCCTGACTTTATCATATTCAAAACACTCTTCATGAGGCATATTTATAAAAATATCTTGGGCCTTACCCCTAAGTCTTCCCTGTAGGATTTTCCCCCACTCTTCCTTTGGCCAGTTCATGGACATAGCCAATCTCTGAAAATGGTTGAAAAACCTTTCAAGGTCCGACACTGAAAATTCAGGCAGGTTATGCTTTTTCTCATAATGCTTGGGGTTTGAATCCCTGGCAGGTGGTGGTCCAGTGGCATTCGCTCTAATTTTAGCCACTTCGGTTTTGAGTTTTTGCTCCTCTAGTCTTATTTTTGCTAACTCTAGAGCTATCTCTCTGTCCCTATGAGCTGCATTTTCCGATTGGCTAGGTTGGCATAAAGGTGTATCATCTGGCAATATTTCTTGATCCATACAATGTTGTAATATTTCATTCACCAAAGTCCACTTTTTATCCGCGTCATTTAACTCAACCTTGAGGTTACCTTGAGGTGCTTCCGGAGCTTAGCGTCCCCGCGGCCCGGTCGTCTACCAGGCCTCCTCGTTGCCGGACTGATCAACCAGGCTGTTGGACGCGGCTGCTCGCAGCCTGACGTATGAGTCACAGCCTGGTTGATCAGGTATCCTTTGGAGGTGCTTATCCAGTTCTCTCTTGAACAGTGTGAGGGGTCTGCCAGTTATGCCCCTTATTTGTAGTGGAAGCGTGTTGAACAGTCTCGGACCTCTGATGTTGATAGAGTTCTCTCTCAGAGTACCAGTTGCACCTTTGTTTTTCAATGGGGGTATTCTGCACATCCTGCCATGTCTTCTGGTCTCATGTGATGTTATTTCTGTGTGCAGGTTTGGGACCAGCCCCTCTAATATTTTCCACGTGTAAATTATTATGTACCTCTCCCGCCTGCGCTCAAGGGAGTACAGTTTTAGGCTCTTCAGTCGGCCCCAATAGTTTAGATGTTTTACTGAGTGGATTCTAGCAGTAAAGGATCTTTGCACGCTCTCCAGGTCAGCAATTTCTCCAGCTTTGAAAGGTGCTGTCATTGTGCAGCAGTACTCTACTCTAGAGAGCACAAGCGTTTTGAAAAGTATCATCATCGGTATAGCATCTCTAGTGTGAAAAGTTCTTGTTATCCAACCTGTCATTTTTCTTGCAGTTGTGACGGCTACTTTATTGTGTTCTTTAAAGGTAAGGTCTTCCGACATGAGTACACCCAGATCCTTTACATTGCCTTTTCGTTCTATGTTATGATTTGCCTGAGTTTTGTACGTGGTTTCCGTTTTTATATTTTCATTTTTTCCACAGCGCATGAGCTGGAACTAATCTTCGTTAAACACCATATTATTTTCTGTAGCCCATAGAAAGACCTGGTCTACATCTGACTGGAGGTTCGCCGTGTCCTCTATGTTGCCTACTCTCATGAAGATCCTAGTGTCATCTGCAAAGGATGATACAGTGCTATAGGTTGTGTTCTTGTCTATGTCCGAAATGAGGATGAGAAAAAGTACTGGAGCAAGCACAGTACCCTGGGGGACTGAGCTCTTCACGGTTGATGGCCTGGACTTTATTTTGTTGACTATTACACATTGGGTTCTGTTGGTCAGGAAATTGTAGATCCATCTGCCTATTTTTCCGGTAATTATTTTTGAACGCATTTTATGTGCAATAACACCATGGTCACATTTATCAAAAGCTTTTGCGAAATCTGTGTAAATTACATCCGCGTTATGTTTGTCTTCCATAGCATCTAATGCCATATCATAGTGGTCCAGCAACTGTGACAAGCAAGAGCGCCCTGTTCTGAAACCATGTTATCCGGGGTTATGGAGTTGCTGTGATTCCATGTATTTTGTGATTTTACTTCTTAGCACTCTCTCAAAAATTTTTATAATGTGCGATGTTAGTGCTATCGGTCTGTAATTTTTTGCCTCTGCCTTATTTCCTCCTTTATGAAGTGGTGCTATCTCTGCTGTTTTTAGTATATCAGGAATAACGCCAGTATCTAGGCTTTGTCTCCACAGAATGTGGAGGGCCTGCGATAGTGGTTTTTTACAGTTCTTTATGAATATGGAGTTCCAAGAATCCGGGCCTGGTGCAGAGTGCATAGGCATACTGTTTATGGCTTCTTTAAAATCCAGTGGGGATAGCGTGACGTCTGATATATGATTTGATGTTGGTATCGTATCCATGAAAAATTCATTTGGGTTATCAATCTTTAGTGTGTTTAATGGCTCGCTGAAAACAGAGTCGTACTGCGTCCTCAGTAGCTTGCTCATTTCTTTATTGTCATCGGTGAAAGTTCCATCTCCCTTTCGCAGGGGCCCGATACTAGATGTGGATTTTGATCTTGATTTTGCATAGGAGAAAAAATATTTCGGATTTCTTTCTATTTCACTGATGGCCTTTTGCTCTCTTTGCCTCTCCTGGGTTTTGTATGATTCTTGTAGCTTCCGTTCAATTGTTTCTATTTCTCCTAACCTTCGCCGTTCTTGAGATTCTAGGCCAAATTCCTTGCCTAACAATACTAAATTAGACTTGGTAAGCTTCTTGATCTCTACCACTGAAGGATCCTTTGCCAGTTCTTGCATTTTAGCCTCCATCACTAATTAATTTAGCTCCTAGCCAAAGAAAAAATTAAAAAATAAAAATTGGAAAAAACAAAAATTTGCAGGCAACACTTACCTCAATAGTGAAGAGATCCAGCTAGGTGTCCAGTCAGTAAAAATAAATCCTTTGCTAGATGAGCTGAACCCTAGGCTAACACACAACCGTTCTGCGAAAAACAAGAATTTTTAGTTTTGGAACTCAAATTTTTTTTTTTTTTTTTAATTTATTGTTCCTCCCAGTCAGGCCAACCACTTGTTACATATGAATGCGTGTTCTTTGGGGAGTCTAGTATAACATTGATGTAGGGGCAGTAGTTAGCATTAAGAGTTATCAAATATGGGAGAACTAAAAGGCCCGGCCCCCAAAATAAACTATCCACAGTAATAATAACTTGCTACTAGATCATGACATTCTAGAGGTAGATCATAGATCTCCCACACAGGAAGAATGGATACTCCTTTAACTAACTTATTTATTTATTAACCCCTTAACAACCACCCATATACACTCACACCAATAACAGTAATAATAATTACTTTACCACCCTATCTTACGTTAAAAGCCTTGGTCCACTTAGGCAGGATACAAGGTTTACACTGTGAACAAGCTAGGGTAAAGTACTACTGGATAAGAACTGAAGTTTGATGCAGCTTAGGGTAGTGAGACCACGTGGTACCCTAATACAACACAACACATCACTTAGGGGTACCCAAAACACTGGCAAATACTACCCCCAGGTCTCACCAATCTTCCCTACCAGAGTAGGCACACTTACAACACAGGACATACTTAACTTAAGGTAAGAGGAAAAGTAGAAGAGGAGAGGTGCAGCCACAGAGTCGTTCTCGACACCACAAACGCCAGCCAGAGAGCCAATCTCCACTCTTCTCTCTTAGTTAACTCGCTGCCAGCAGACTACTCAACCAATCGTACAGCATTCCTATCCCAAGTTTACTCAGGTTTACTCTACAAATGATTAGAAAGTATTAGTAAACATAGTTGGTGCCTATTTTATTATTTAATAATCAACCCCAAGCTCAGTCTTTAATTGCTCTTTGAGAAACAAGAATAGTCTTACGTCTGGCAGGGAAGATACAAACAAATGCACCTCGTGATGTGTTTCCCTACTATAAGGCAGTTTATTTAGCTCAATATTGACCTCTGGTTTCCACTGAGGAACCCAGGGTCGTAACACTCAGGTTTCCAGCTTTAGAATGTTACCAGCTAGCACTAGGGAGAAATTGTGGAAGATATTGAAAAGGGGAGAAGTTCGGTTTTTATTGCTTATATCGACGTTTCAGCTGGAATTGAACGGTTATACGTGTACATCTTCCGTCGGTAATATAAACGGAAAATCAGGAACATTTTAGTTAATTCTAATGAAAACACATTGATTTTTATCATTTGTATTGGAAACAACATTGTCATATGTCTTTTCTTGGATTGAAATAATACGAAAAATCGCGTTATGATTCGAAGTTAAAATCCTCAAATTTTGTATAATAGTGACTTTTTTCACGTTTTTCATGTAGTTTGATATTACGTTAATATATTCATTTTTACCAATATTTCGATACTTTTTCATGTAGTATTACGATTTGTGATTTGGCCTTCAAATATCAGAATTTCGCATAATATTGCATTTTAAGCAAGTTTTCATGCATTTTGTTTCGTACTAAACATCATCGAATTTAGCAATATTTTGACGTTTATTATCCCCTTTTTCTTTATGCGATTTAAACCAAATATCATCGACTTAGGCAATATTTTGCCGTTTTTCCACGTTTTTGCGAATTTTCAGTTTATTGTTAATAATTCATTAAATAAACGATAAAAATGATGCAAACACGTAATTGATTAAAAATTAACCTTAAATACCTCATTTTCAATCAACTATTTGTTTCTCGCTAAAATACTGAGTAAGATATTGAAAAGGGGAGAAATGTCGGTTTTTATTGCATATATCGACGTTTCAGCTGGAATTGAACGGGTATACGTGTACATCTTCCGTCGGTAATATAAACGGAAAATCAGGAACATTTTAGGTAATTTTAATGAAAACACATTGATTTTTATCATTTGTATTGGAAACAATATTGTCATATGTCTTTTCTTGGATCTATATAATACGAAACCTCGCTTTATGATTCGAAGTTAAAATCCACAAATTTGGAATAATAGTGACTTTTTCACGTTTTTCATGTAGTTTGATATTACGTAAATATATTCATTTTTACAAATATTTCGATACTATTTCATGAAGTATTACGATATGTGATTTGACCTTCATATCTCAGATTTTAGCATAATATTGTATTTTAAGCAAGTTTTCTTGCATTTTGTTTCATAATAAAAATAATCGAATTTAGCAATATTTTGACGTTTATCATCCCCCTTTTCTTTTATGTGATATAAACAAAATATCATCGAATTAGGCAATATTTTGCTGTTTTTCCACGTTTTTGTGAATTCCCAGTTTATTGGTATTAATTCATTAAATATATGATAAAAATGATACAAACACATAATTGATTAGATAATAACCTTAAATACTTCATTTTCAATCATCTATTTGTTTCTCGTTAAAATACTGAGTAAGATATTGAAAAGGGGAGAAGTTCGGTTTTTATTGCGTATATCGACGTTTCAGCCGGAATAGAGCGGTTTTATGTGTACATCTTCCATCAGTAATATAAACGAAAAATCAGGAACATTTTAGTTAATTCTACAGAAAACACATTGATTTTTTAACATTTGTATTGGAAACAATATTGTCATATGTCTTTTCTTGAATCTAAATAACACGAAACCTCTCTTTATGATTCGAAGTTAAAATCCTCAAATTTGGAATAATATTGAATTTTTTTACGTTTTTCATGTAGTTTGATATTACGTAAATATATTCATTTTTACCAATATTTCGATACTATTTCATATAGTATCACGATATGTGATTTGGAATTCATATCACAGATTTTCGCATAATATTGAATTTTAAGCAAGTTTTCTTGCATTTTGTTTCGTACTAAACATCATCGAATTTAGCAATAATTTGACGTTTATCATCCCCTTTTCCTTTATGTGATTTAAACAAAATATCATCGAATTAGGCAATATTTTAGCCGTTTTTCCACGTTTTGGTGAATTTTCAGTTTATTGGTATTTATTCATTAAATATACGATAAAAATGATGCAAACACGTAATTGATAAGATAATAAACTTAAATACTTCATCTTCAATCATCTATTTGTTTCTCGTTGAAATACTAAGTAAGATATTGAAAGGAGGAGAAGTTTGGTTTTTATTGCATATATCGACGTTTCAGCCGGAGTTGTGCGGTTTTACGTGTACATCTTCCATCGGTAATATAAACGGAAAATCATTAACATTTTACTTCATTCTAATGAAAACACATTGATTTTTATCATTTGTATTAAAAATCAACATTGTCATATGTCTTTTCTTGGATCTAAATAATACGAAACCTCGCGTTATGATTCGAAGTTAAAATCCTCAAATTTGATAAAATAGTGACTTTTTTCACGTTTTTCTTGTAGTTTGATATTACGTTAATATATTCATTTTTACCAATATTTCGATACTTTTTCATGTAGTATTACGATTTGTGATTTGGCCTTCATATCTCAGAATTTCGCATAACATTGCATTTTAAGCAAGTTTTCTTCCATTTTGTTTCCTACTAAAAATCATCGAATTTAGTAATATTTTGACATTTATCATCCCCCTTTTCTTTTATGTGATATAAACAAAATATCATCGAATTAGGCAATATTTTGCTGTTTTACACGTTTTTGTTAATTTCCAGTTTATTGGTATTAATTCATTAAATATACGATAAAATGATACAAACACATAATTGATTAGATAATAACCTTAAATACTTCATTTCAATCATCAGTTTGTTTCTCGTTGAAATACTGAGTAAGATATTGAAAAGGGGAGAAGTTCGGTTTTTATTGCATATATCGACGTTTCAGCCGGAATAGAGCGGTTTTACGTGTACATCTTCCATCGGTAATACAAACGGAAAATTAGGAACATTTTAGTTAATTCTAATGAAAACACATTGATTTTTTATCATTTGTATTGGAAACAACATTGTCATATGTCTTTTCTTGGATCTAAATAATACGAAACCTCGCTTTATGATTCGAAGTTAAAATCCTGAAATTTGGAATAATATTGACTTTTTTCGTTTTTCATATTACGTAAATATATTCATTTTACCAATATTTCGATGCTATTTCATATAGTATCACGATATGTGATTTGGCCTTCATATCTCAGATTTTCGCATAATATTGCATTTTAAGCAAGTTTTCTTGCATTTTGTTTCGTACTAAACATCATCGAATTTAGCAATAATTTGACGTTTAACATCCCCCTTTTCCTTTATGTGATATAAACAAAATATCATCGAATTAGGCAATATTTTGATGTTTTTCGACATTTTTGTAAATTTTCAGTTTATTGGTATTAATTCATTAAATATACGATAAAAATGATATTAAAATGATACACGATAAAAATGATATTAAAAATATATTAACATATATTCGGTACACAAATTCGTAACTTCAAACTGTGAATACGTGCAGAGAGCGAGAATTTGGCTCCAAAATATTGCTCAAGCGTCGAATTTGGGATGTTTGGGACATTTTGAAAACTGCAGGGAGGGTTTGGGCAAAATGTGACTAATCGCCGCTCTCAGTATTTGGCATATTTTCGCTATAAGAAGTCGTAATTTCATACTGCGAATACGTGCAGAGAGCCAGAATTTGGCTCCAAAATATGGCTCAAGGGTCGAAATTGGGATGTTTGGAACATTTTGAAAACTGCAGGGGGGTTTGGGCAAAATGTGACCCATCGCTGCTCACAGTAATTGGGATATTTTCGGTATAAAAAGTCGTAATTTCAAACGGTGAATAAATACAGAGCCAGAATTTGGGTCCAAAATATGGCTCAAGTGTCGAATTTGGGATATTTGGGATATTTTGAAAACTGCAGAGTGGGTTTGGACAAAATGTGACCCATCGCTGCTCTCAGTAATTGGCCTATTTTCGGTATAAAATTCTTAATTTCAAACTGCGAATACCTGCAGAGAGCGAGAATTTGGCTCCAAAATATGGCTCAAGCGTCGAATTTGAGATGTTTGGGATACTATGAAAACTGCAGGGGGAGGGGGGGCAAAATGTGACCCATCGCTGCTCTCAGAAATTTGCATATTTTCGGTATAAAAAGTCGTAATTCCGAACGGCGAATACGTGTAGAGAGCCAGAATTTGGCTCCAAAATGGGACTCAAGCGTCGAATTTGGGATGTTTGGGATATTTTGAAAACTGCAGGGAGGGTTTGGGCAAAATGTGATCCTTCACCGCTTGCAGTAATTGGCATATTTTCGGTATAAAAAGTCGTAAGTTCAAACTGCGAATACGTGCAGAGAGAGAAAATTTGGCTCCTAAATATGGCTCAAGTGTTGAATTTGGGATGTATGTGATATTTTGAAAACTGCTGGGGGGGATTGGGCAAAATGTGACCCATCTCTGCATTCAGTATTTAGCATATTTCCGGTATAAAAAGTCGTAATTTCAAACTGTGAATACGTGCTGAGAGCCAGAATTTGGCTCCAAATTAAAGCTCAAGCGACTAATTTTTAGATGTTTCGGATATTTTCAAAACGGCAGGGTGGGTTTGGGCAAAATGTGACCCATCGCTGCTCTCAGTAATTGGCATATTTTTGGTATAAATTCGTAATTTCAAACTGCGAATACGTGCACAGAGCCAGAATTTGGCTCCAAAATATGTTTCAAGTGTCAAATTTGGGATGTTTGGGATATTTTGAAAACTGCTGGGGGCGTTTGGGCAAACTATGACCCATCGCCGCTCTCAGTATTTGGCATATTTTAGGTATAAAAATTCGTAATTTCAAACTACTAATACGTGCTGAGAGCCAGAATTTGGCTCAAAATTATAGCTCAAGTGTCGAATTTGGGATGTTTCGGATATTTTCAAAACTGCAGGGTGGGATTGGGGAAAATGTGACCCATCGCCGCTCTAAGTAATTGGTATATTTTTGGTATAACGTTCGTAATTTCATTCTGCGAATACGTGCACAGAGCCAGAATTTGGCTCCAAAATATGGCTCAAGCGTCGAATTTGGGAATGACGGAATATTTTGAAAACTGCAGTGGGGTTTGGGCAAAATGTAACCCATCGCCGCTCACAGTAATTGGCATATTTTCGGTATAAAAAGTCGTAATTTCAAACTGCGAATACGTGCAGAGAGCTAGAATTTGGGTCCAAAATATATCTCAAGCGTCGATTTTGGGATGTTCGGGATATTTCAAAAACTGCAGGGTGGGATTGGGCAAAATGTGACCCATCGCTGCTCTCAGTAATTGGCATATTTTCGGTATAAAATTCTTAATTTCAAACTACGAATACGTGCAAACAACCAGAATTTGGCTCCAAAATATGGCTCAAGGGTCGAATTTGGGATGTTTGGGAAACTTTTTCGGTATAAAAAGTTGTAATTTCAAACTGCGAATACATGCAGAGAGACAGAATTTGGGTCCAAAATATAGCTCAAGCGTCGAATTTGGGATGTTTGGGATATGTTTTAACCCTAGTATCTTTCGTGGAGTGGCCTACACAGCGGAGCTGATCGGAACGAGCCAGCTACAGGCTGGATTGTGGTTGAAGGCCTCCACAACGGAGCACCCAGTGGAACTGTGATTTGGCTTGCCTGTGGCCAGGGTAGATTCGCCAAGAGAATCATAGAAAATTCATTGTGAGCACCGTGGAGCATTCTGTGTCTTCGGAGGAAGACAAGCTTGTACATAATCGTGTAGTAATAACCCCTGTGTGCAACTGTTATATATTTATTTATGGTGGTGGTGAATATATATATAAATCAGAAGAATTGTATCCCTCCCCCTCTAATTTACCTTTCGTTACGAAATACACCCCTTGAAAGCCTCTACTAACTTGGGGCCAGATTCCCAGACTCTAATAACATCAGAGAAGAACCCGGTTGCGTCCCAATAGGGCCATAACAAGGATTTTAACTTCAAACCATAAAGCGAGGTTTCGTATTATTTAGATCCACGAAAAGACATATGAAAATGTTGTTTCCAATACAAATGATAAAAATCAATGTTTTCATTAGAATTAACTAAAATGTTCCTGATTTTCCGTTTATAATACCGATGGAAGATGTACACGTAAAACCACTCTAATTCGGCTGAAACGTCGATATATGCAATAAAAAGAGAACTTCTCCCCTTTTCAATATCTTACTCAGTATTTTAACAAAAAACAAATAGTTGATTGTAAATGAAGTATTTATGGTTAATTTCTAATCAATTATGTGTTTGCATAATTTTTATTCGTATATTTAATGAATTAATAATAATAAATATAAAATTCACAAAAACGTGGAAAAACGGCAAAATATTGCCTAATTCGACGATATTTTGTTTATATCACATAAAGGAAAAGGGGATGATAAACGTCAAAATATTGCTAATTTCAATATTTTTAGTACAAAACAAAATGCAGGAAAACTTGCTTAAAAATGCAATATTATGCGAAAATCGGAGATTTGAAGCCCAAATTACATATCGTAAGAAAACATGATGTATTCTCGAAATATTGGTAAAAACGAACATATTTACATAAAATCACACTACATGAAAAACGTGAAAAAGTTGCAATTTCACCAAATTTGAGGATTTAAACTTCAAATCATAAAGCGAGATTCTGTATTAATTAGATCCAAGAAAAGACATATAAAGATGTTGTTTCCAATACAAATGATAAAAATCAAGGTGTTTTCATTAGTATTAACTAAAATGTTCCTGATTTTTCGTTTATATTACCGATTGAAGATGTACACGTAAAACCGCTCTAATCCGGCTGAAACGTCGATATATGCAATAAAAACAGAACACCCCCCTTTTTCAATATCTTTTGTTTAGAGGGGGGGGGTTGGATAAAATGTGACCCATCGCCGCTCTCAGTGTTTAGCATTTTTTCGGTATAAAAAGTCGTAATTTCAAACTACGAATACGTGCAGAGAGCCTTAATTTGGTTTCAAAATATTGCTCAGTCGTCGAGTTGGGGATGTTTGGGATATTTTGAAAACTGCAGTGGGGGTTTGGGCAAAATGTGACCCATCGCTGCTCTCAGTAATTGGCATATTTTCGGTATAAAAAGTCGTAATTTCAAACTGCGAATACGTGCCGAGAGACAGAATTTGGCTCCAAAATATGGCTCAAGGGTCGATATTGGGATGTTTGGGATATTTTGAAAACTGCAGGAAGTTTGGGAAAAATGTGACCCATCGCCGCTCTAAGTAATTACCATATATTCGGCATAAAAATTCGTAATTTCAAACTACGAATACGTGCAGAGAGCAAGAATTTGACTCCAAAATATGGCTCAAGCGTCGCATTTGGGATGTTTGGGATATTTTGAAAACTGCAGTGGGGGTTCGGGCAGAATGTGACCCTTCGCTGCTCTCAGTAATTAGCATATTTTCGGTATAAAAAGTCGTAATTTCAAACTGCGAATACGTACAGAGAGCCAGAATTTGGGTCCAAAATATGGTTCAAGCGTCGAATTTGGGATGTTTGGAATATTTTGAAGACTACAGGGGCTGTTTGGGCAAAAAGTGACCCATCGCTGCTCTCAGAAATTTGCACATTTTCGGTATAAAAAGTCGTAATTTCAAATGACGAATATGTACAGTGAGCCAGAATTTGGCTCGAAAATATGGCTCAAGCGTCGAATTTGGGATGTATGGGATATTTTGAAAAGTGAAAGGGGGTTCGGCAAAATGTGACCCATCGCTGTTCACAGTAATTGGCATATTTTCGGTATAAAAATTCGTAATTTCAAACTACGAATACTCAAAGAGATCCAGAATTTGGGTCCATAACATGGCTCAAGCGTCGAATTTGAGATGTTTGGGATACTATAAAAACTGCAGGGGGGGGGACAAAATGTGACCCATAGCTGCTCTCAGAAATTTGCATATTTTCGGTATAAAAAGTCGTAATTTCAAACGGTGAATCCGTGCACAGAGCGGATATGGCTCCAAAATATGGCTCAAGTATCGAATTTGGGATGTTTGGGATATTTTCAAAACTGCAGGGGGAGTTTGGGCAAAATGCTTACTTGGGATACTTTTCAAAGTATCCCAAACATCCCAAATTCGACGCTTGTGCCATATTTTGGAGCCAAATTCTAGCTCTCTGCACGTATTCGCAGTTTGAACTTACGTCTTTTTATACCGAAAATATGCCAATTACTGAGAGCGGCGATGGATCACATTTTTGCCCAAACCCCCCTTCAGTTTTCAAAATATCCCAAACATCCCAAATTCAACGCTTGAGCCGTATTTTGGAACCAATTTCTGGCTCTGTGCACGTATTCGCAGTTTGAAATTACGAACTTTATACCGAAAATATGCCAATTACTGAGAGCAGCGATGGGTCACATTTCGCCCCCCCCCCCTGCAGTTTTTAAAGTATGTCAAACATCCCAAATTCGACGCGTGAGCCAAATTTTGGAGCCAAATTCTGGCTCTGCATGTATTCGCAGTTTGAAATTACGAACTTTATAAAGAAAATATTCCAATTACTGTGAGCGGCGATGGGTCACATTTTCGCCAAACCCACCGTGCAGTTTTGAAAATATCCGAAACATTCCAAATTCGACGCTTGAGCTATATTTTGGAGCCAAATTCTGGCTCTCAGCACGTATTCGCAGTTTGAAATTACGACTTTTTATACCGAAAATATGCCAAATACTGAAAGTGGCGATGGGTCACATTTTGCCCCCCCCCCCCATGCAGTTTTCATGGTATACCAAACATCCCAAATTCGACGCTTCAGCCATATTTTGGAGCCAAATTCTCGCTCTCTGCACGTATTCGCAGTTTGAAATAAAGAATTTTATACCGAAAAAATGCCAATTACTGAGAGCAGCGATGGGTCACATTTTGACCAAACCCACCCTGCAGTTTTTAAAATATCCACAAAATCTCAAATTCGACGCTTGAGCCATATTTTGGACAAAAATTCTGGCTCTCTGTACATATTCGCAGTTTGAAACTACGACTTTTAATACCGAAAATATGCCAATTAATGTGAGCGGCGATGGGTCACATTTTGCACAAACCCCCCTGCAGTTTTCAAAATGTCATAAACATCCCAATTTCGACCCTTGAGCCATATTTTGGAGCTAAATTCTGGCTCTCTGCAAGTATTCACAGTTTGAAATTACGAGTTCTTATACCGAAAATATGCCAAATACTGAGAGCAGCGATTAGTCACATTTTGCCCAAACTCCCCCACCCCCCCCACCTGCAGTTTTCAGAATATCCCAAACATCTCAAATTCGACCCTTGAGACATATTTTGGAGCCAAATTCTGGCTCACTGCGCGTATTCGCATTTTGAAATTACGAATTTTTATAACGAAAATATGTTAATTACTGAAAGCGGCGATGGATCACAATTTTGCCCAAACCATCCCTGCAGTTTTCAAAAAATCCCAAACGTCCCAAATTCGACGCTTGAGCCAAAATTTGAAGTCAAATTCTGGCTCCCTGCACGTATTTGCATTTTTAAATTACGACATTTTATACCGAAAATATGTCAATTACTGAAAACGGTGATGATTCACATTTTTCCAAAACCCTCTTTGCAGTTTTCAAAATATCAAAAACATCCCAAATTCGACCCTTGAGCCATATTTTGGAGCCAAATTCTGGCTCTCTGCACGTATTTGCAGTTTGAAATTACGACTTTCTACACCGAAAATATGCCAATTACTGATAGCGGCAATGGGTCACATTTTGCATAAACCTCTCTGCAGTTCTCAAAATTTAACAAACATCCCAAATTCGACCCTTGAGCCATATTTTGGAGCCAAATTCTGTCTTTATGCTCGTATTCGCAGTTTAAAATTACGGCTTTTTATACCGAAAATATGCAAATTACTAAAATCGGCGATGGATCACATTTTGACCCAACCCCTCCATGCAGTTTTAAAAATATCCAAAACATCACAAAATTCGACGCTTGAGCCATATTTTGGAGCCAAATTCTGGCTCTCTGCACGTATTCGCAGTTTATAATTACGACTTTTTATACTGAAATATGCCAATTACTGAGAGCATCTATGGGTCACATTTTGCCTAACCCCCCCTGCAGTTTACAAAATATCCAAAAAAATCCCAAATTCGACCCTTGAGCCATATTTTGGAGCTAAATTCTTGCTCTCTGCATGTATTCGCTGTATAAAATTACGACTTTTTTTAAGGAAAAAATGTAAATTACTTAAAGCAGCGAAGGATCACATTTTGCCCAAACCCTCCCTGTAGTTTTGAAAACAAACCTAAACGTCCAAAATTCAAAAGTTGAGCCAAATTTTGGAGCCAAATTCTGGCTCTCTGCACGTATTCGCAGTTTAAAATTACGAATTTTTATACCGAGTATATGCCAATTACTGAGAGCAGCGATGGGTCATATTTTGCCCAAACACTCCCTGCAGTTTTCAAAATATTCCAAACATCCCAAATTCGAAGCTAGTGCCATATTTTTGAGCCAAATTTTGGCTCTCTGCACGTATTCGCAGTTTGAAATTACAACTTTTTATACCGAAAATATGCCACATATTGAAAGCGGCGATGGATCACATTTTGCCCAACCCTAACTGCAGTTTTCAAAATATCCCAAACATCCCAAATTCGACGCATAAGCCATATTTTGGAGGCAAATTTCGGCTCTCTGCAAGATATCGCTGTTTGAAATTACGAATTTTTATAACGAAAAAATGCAAATTTCTGAGAGCAGCGATGGTCCAGCAAACACAAATCATCTAGAAAACGTTTGTCTATCTCTTCCCATAGGCGCGGGAATGATTTGCATTGAGAATGGTGCAGGAGAGCCTTTGAGAAACTTTTAATCAAAAAATCCAAACACAAAGGTTTTATAATAAATTGTTTTCTACAACTTTTTTGTTCCTAATGTATTACAAATAGTTTTTACATGTTTAAATATAAAATTTATGTTTTTTTTTTTTGTAAAATTCATTAAAAAATTGTGAATGATATATATTGGCTGAGTGAAACGTTCAAAATCCATTTTGTTATAATATGATCAGAAAAAAGTAGTTTACCAAATTTTCTAAAAATCGCTCTTTTTAACACAATTTGACTCCTTATGCATTCCACTAAACACTAATATCATGTTTAAATATATAATTTATGTATTATTCCCTAAGATAATTTATATAAATTATAAAAGTTGCTGGAAAGTGGTGTGAAAGAATCTGAAAACGTTTTGTTGTCTTATATTTGCGTGTTCTTATTAACTAGTCGAGTGAGTAAGAGTGAGCGAGAGTGGGTAAGAGTGACTGAAGGTGAGTGAGAGTGCCAGAGAGTGTGTAAGTGTGAGTATAAGTAAGAGTGACTGAGAGTGAGTAAGAGTGAGCGAGAGTGGGTAAGAGTGAGTAAGAGTGACTGAAGGTGAGTGAGAGTGCCAGAGAGTGTGTAAGTGTGAGTATAAGTAAGAGTGACTGAGAGTGAGTAAGAGTGACAGAGTGAGTAAGAGTGAGAGTAAGGGTGACAGAATGAGTAAGAGTGAGAGTAAAAGCGATTGAGAGTAAGGGTGAGTATGAGAGTAAGAGTGATTGAGAGTGAGAGTAAGAGTGATTGAGAGTTAGTGAGAGTAAGAGTGATTGAGAGTAAGAGTGATTGAGAGTAAGAGTGATTGGGAGTAAGAGTGATTGAGAATAAGAGTGATTGGGAGTAAGAGTGATTGGGAGTAGGAGTAAGAGTGAGAGTAGGAGTAAGAATGAGAATAAGAGTGATTGAGAGTAAGAGTGAGTAAGAGTAAGAATGAGAGTAAGAGTGATCGAGAGTAAGAGTGATTGAGAGTAAGAGTGACTGAGAGTAAGAGTGATTGGGAGTAAGAGTGATTGGGAGTAAGAGTAAGAGTGAGAGTAAGAGTAAGAATGAGAATAAGAGTGATTGAGAGTAAGAGTGATTGGGAGTAAGAGTAAGAGTAAGAATGAGAGTAGGAGTGATTGAGAGTAGGAGTGATTGGGAGTAGGAGTGATTAGGAGTAAGAGTGATTGAGAGTACAAGTAATTGAGAGTAAGAGTATGAGAGTAAGAGTGAGAGAGTGAGTATGAATGGGTAAGGGTGACTGAGAGTGAGTAAGAGTGACAGAGTAAGAATGACAGAGTAAGAGTGATAGAGAGTAAGAGTGACAGAGAGTAAGAGTGACAGAGAGTAAGAGTGACAGAGAGTAAGAGTGACAGAGAGTAAGAATGACAGAGTAAGAGTGAGTATGAGAGTGAGTAAGGATGACTGAGAGTAAGAGTGAGTAATAGTGCATAAGAGTGATTGAGAGTTAGAGTGAGAGTAAGAGTGATTGAGAGTTAGTGAGAGTAAGAGTGATTGAGAGTAAGAGTGATTGAGAGTAAGAGTGATTGAGAGTAAGAGTGATTGGGAGTAAGAGTGAGAGTAAGAGTGATTGGGAGTAAGAGTGATTGGGAGTAGGAGTAAGAATGAGAATAAGAGTGATTGAGAGTAAGAGCGAGTAAGAGTAAGAATGAGAGTAAGAGTGATTGAAAGTAAGAGTGACTGAGAGTAAGAGTGATTGAGAGTAAGAGTGATTGGGAGTAAGATTGATTGGGAGTAAGAGTAAGAGTGAGAGTATGAGTAAGAATGAGAATAAGAGTGATTGAGAGTAAGAGTGATTGGGAGTAAGAGTAAGAGTAAGAATGAGAGTAGGAGTGATTGAGAGTAGGAGTGATTGGGAGTAGGAGTGATTGGGAGTAAGAGTGACTGAGAGTAAGAGTAGTTGAGAGTAAGAGTATGAGAGTAAGAGTGAGAGAGTGAGTATGAATGGGTAAGGGTGACTGAGAGTGAGTAAGAATGACAGAGTAAGAGTGACAGAGAGTAAGAGTGACAGAGAGTAAGAGTGACAGAGAGTAAGAGTGACAGAGAGTAAGAGTGACAGAGTAAGAGTGACAGAGTAAGAGTGACAGAGAGTAAGAGTGACAGAGAGTAAGAGTGACAGAGTAAGAGTGAGTAAGGATGACTGAGAGTAAGAGTGAGTAATAGTGCGTAAGTGTGATTGAGAGTAAGAGTGAGTAATAGTGTGTAAGAGTGATTGAGAGTAAGAGTGAGTAATAGTGCGTAAGAGTGATTGAGAGTGAGAGTGATTATGAGAGAGTTAAGAGTGTGAGGTGTGAGAGGGTAGCAGGCCAGCAAAGCAGGATGTGTGGTCACAGATAGGCCTAGGCCTTGGCCTCGTGATCTCTAATGTTGGTTTTTATATATATGTTGGATTTTTTGTCCTGTTTCAAATTATAATTATTTAGCAGGAATGTAATAAGATATTGCACAGTATTAATGTGACAATAATATATGCATTATTTCCTTGATAATCAAACTTGTTGTTCAAAGATAATATACAATCTTTGAAGGAAACATTTTGAGAGCGCGAGCTGACAACACTGGGCTGGTGGTGAGAGAGACATATGGTTAGTTGTGCTCAGACCTTCAGTGGGGAAGGGTGTGTCCCAGCTGGCCGCCACCAGCCGCCACCCGCCGCCACCCGCCACCCACCACCATCCGCCACCCGCCACCAGCCGCCACCTGCCACCACCCACCACCAGCCGCCACCCGCCACCACCCACCACCAACCGCCACCTGCCACCAGCCACCGCCACCCACCACCCACCGCCACCACCCACCACGAGCCGGCAGCCGCCACCAGCCACCGCCACCCACCACCGCCACCCGCCGCCACCACCGACCACCACCAGCCGCCGCCGCCACCACCACCCACCACCACCACCGCCACCACCCATCACCGCCGCCGCCACCACCACCCACCACCACCGCCGCCAACACCCATCACCCCCGCCGCCGCCACCACCCACCACAGCCGCCGCCGCCACCATCACCCACCACCACCGCCGCCAACACCCATCACCGCCGCCGCCGCCACCACCCACCACAGCCGCCGCCGCCACCACTACCACCCACCACAGCCTCCGCCGACACCACCGCCACCACCCACCACAGCCGCCACCACCACCCACCACCTCCACCACCCACCACCGCCGCCACCACCAGCCGCTACAAGCCGCCACCGCCCGCCACCGCCCGCCACCGCCCGCCACCAGCCGCCATCACCACCACCACCACCACCAGCCGCCATCACTGCCACCAGCTGCCACCACCGCCCGCCACCAGCCGCCACCAGCTGCCACCACCACCAGCCGCCACCACCGCCCGCCATCAGCCGCCACCGCCCGTTGCCACAGTCGCCACCGCCAGCCGCCACCACCAGCCGCCATCACCGCCACCACCAGCCGCCATCAGCTGCCACTGCCACCAGCCGTCACCACCAGCCGCCACCAGCTGCCACCGCCCGCCACCAGCCGCCACCACCGCCCGCTATCAGCCGTCACCGCCCGTTGCCACAGTCGCCACTGCAAGCCGCCACCGCCAGCCGCCACCAGCCCCCACCACCGCCGATCGCCACCACCCACCACAGCCGCTACCACCCACCACCCGCCGCCACCACCCACCACCACCAGCCGCCGCCGCCACCATCACCCACCACCACCGCCGCCACCACCCACCACCGCCAGCCGCCACCACCCACCACCACCGCCGCCACCACCCATCACAGCCGCCACCGCTCATCACAGCCGCCGCCGCCCGCCACCGCCCGCCACCGCCCGCCACCACCGCCAGACACAGCCGTCAGTGTCCGCCACCGCCGCCACTGTCCGCCACCGCCGCCACTGTCCGCCACCGCCGCCACTGTCCGCCACCGCCGCCACTGTCCGCCACCGCTGCCACTGTCCGCCACTGTCCGCCACCGCCACCACTGTCCGCCACCGCCACCACTGTCCGCCACCGCCACCACTGTCCGCCACCGCCACCACTGTCCGCCCACCGTCACCACTGTCCGCCCGCCGCCACCACTGTCCGCCCGCCGCCACCACTGTCCGCCCGCCGCCACCACTGTCCGCCCGCCGCCACCACTGTCCGCCCGCCGCCACCACTGTCCGCCCGCCGCCACCACTCTCCGCCCGCCGCCACCACTGTCCGCCCGCCGCCGCCACTGTCCGCCCGCCGCCACTGTCCACCACCGCCGCCACAGCCGCCACGGTCCGCCCGCCGCCACTATCCGCCACCGCCACCACTGTCCGCCCGCCGCCACTGTCCGCCTGCCGCCACTATCCGCCACCGCCGCCACTGTCCGCCCGCCGCCACTATCCGCCACCGCCGCCACTGTCCTCCCGCCGCCACTGTCCGCCCGCCGCCACTATCCGCCACCGCCGCCACTGTCCACCCGCCGCCACTATCTGCCACCGCCGCCACTGTCCGCCCGCCGCCACTGTCCGCCCGCCGCCACTGTCCGCCCGCCGCCGCCCTGTCCGCCCGCCGCCACTGTCCGCCCGCCGCCACTATCCGCCACCGCCGCCACTGTCCGCCCGCCGCCACTATCCGCCACCGCCGCCACTGTCCGCCCGCCGCCACTGTCCGCCCGCCGCCACTATCCGCCACTGCCGCCACTGTCCACCCGCCGCCACTATCTGCCACCGCCGCCACTGTCCGCCCGCCGCCACTGTCCGCCCGCCGCCACTGTCCGCCCGCCGCCGCCCTGTCCGCCCGCCACCACTGTACGCCCGCCGCCACTATCCGCCACCGCCGCCATGTCCGCCCGCCGCCACTGTCCGCCCGCCGCCACTATCCGCCACCGCCGCCACTGTCCGCCCGCCGCTACTGTCCGCCCGCCGCCACTATCCGCCACCGCCGCCACTGTCCGCCCGCCGCCACTGTCCGCCCGCTGCCACTATCCGCCACCGCCACCACTGTCCGCCACCGCCACCACTGTCTGCCACCGCCACCACTGTCTGCCACCGCCACCACTGTCCGCCCGCCGCCACCACTGTCCGCCCACCGCCACCACTGTCCGCCCGCCGCCACGACTGTCCACCCGCCGCCACCACTGTCCGCCCGCCGCCACCACTGTCCGCCCGCCGCCACCACTGTCCGCCCGCCGCCGCCACTGTTCGCCCGCCGCCGCCACTGTCCGCCCGCCGCCGCCACTGTCCGCCCGCCGCCGCCACTGTCCACCACCGCCGCCACAGCCGCCACGGTCCGCCTGCCGCCACTATCCGCAACAGCCGCCACTATCCGCCACCGCCGCCACTGTCCGCCCGCCGCCACTGTCCGCCCGCCGCCACCACTGTCCGCCCGCCGCCACCACTGTCCGCCCGCCGCCACCACTCTCCGCCCGCCGCCACCACTGTCCGCCCGCCGCCGCCACTGTCCGCCCGCCGCCACTGTCCACCACCGCCGCCACAGCCGCCACGGTCCGCCCGCCGCCACTATCCGCCACCGCCGCCACTGTCCGCCCGCCGCCACTGTCCGCCTGCCGCCACTATCCGCCACCGCCGCCACTGTCCGCCCGCCGCCACTATCCGCCACCGCCGCCACTGTCCTCCCGCCGCCACTGTCCGCCCGCCGCCGCTATCCGCCACCGCCGCCACTGTCCACCCGCCGCCACTATCTGCCACCGCCGCCACTGTCCGCCCGCCGCCACTGTCCGCCCGCCGCCACTGTCCGCCCGCCGCCGCCCTGTCCGCCCGCCGCCACTGTCCGCCCGCCGCCACTATCCGCCACCGCCGCCACTGTCCGCCCGCCGCCACTATCCGCCACCGCCGCCACTGTCCGCCCGCCGCCACTGTCCGCCCGCCGCCACTATCCGACACTGCCGCCACTGTCCACCCGCCGCCACTATCTGCCACCGCCGCCACTGTCCGCCCGCCGCCACTGTCCGCCCGCCGCCACTGTCCGCCCGCCGCCGCCCTGTCCGCCCGCCACCACTGTACGCCCGCCGCCACTATCCGCCACCGCCGCCATGTCCGCCCGCCGCCACTGTCCGCCCGCCGCCACTATCCGCCACCGTCGCCACTGTCCGCCCGCCGCTACTGTCCGCCCGCCGCCACTATCCGCCACCGCCGCCACTGTCCGCCCGCCGCCACTGTCCGCCCGCTGCCACTATCCGCCACCGCCACCACTGTCCGCCACCGCCACCACTGTCTGCCACCGCCACCACTGTCTGCCACCGCCACCACTGTCCGCCCGCCGCCACCACTGTCCGCCCACCGCCACCACTGTCCGCCCGCCGCCACGACTGTCCACCCGCCGCCACCACTGTCCGCCCGCCGCCACCACTGTCCGCCCGCCGCCACTATCCGCCACCGCCGCCACTGTCCGCCCGCCGCCACTGTCCGCCCGCTGCCACTATCCGCCACCGCCACCACTGTCCGCCACCGCCACCACTGTCTGCCACCGCCACCACTGTCTGCCACCGCCACCACTGTCCGCCCGCCGCCACCACTGTCCGCCCACCGCCACCACTGTCCGCCCGCCGCCACGACTGTCCACCCGCCGCCACCACTGTCCGCCCGCCGCCACCACTGTCCGCCCGCCGCCACCACTGTCCGCCCGCCGCCGCCACTGTTCGCCCGCCGCCGCCACTGTCCGCCCGCCGCCGCCACTGTCCGCCCGCCGCCGCCACTGTCCACCACCGCCGCCACAGCCGCCACGGTCCGCCTGCCGCCACTATCCGCAACAGCCGCCACTATCCGCCACCGCCGCCACTGTCCGCCCGCCGCCACTGTCCGCCCGCCGCCACTATCCGCCACCGCCGCCACTGTCCGCCCGCCGCCACTATCCGCCACCGCCGCCACTGTCCGCCCGCCGCCACTGTCCGCCCGCCGCCGCCACTGTCCGCCCGCCGCCACTGTCCGCCCGCCGCCACTATCCGCCACCGCCGCCACTGTCCGCCCGCTGCCACTATCCGCCACCGCCGCCACTGTCCGCCACAGCCGCCACTCTCCGCCGTACAGCCTCCCCTCTCTCCGTTAGTAAATAATTATAATTGTTAGTAAATAATAAAAGAAATATAAATTATTAGATTTTTTTACCCTTAAATTGGTTTTAATATTTAAATTGAAAATAATAATATAATATAAAATATAATAAAAATAATATAATATAAAATATAATTTAATTTCAAGAAATTTAACTTTAAACACAAAGATGTGAAAAGGGTTCAGATTATAGGCTCAAACCTTTCATAAGAGATTCATATTGGTATATGAATGGATTACGAATGATTCAGGTTAGGATTGTAAAGTTGCCACAACATCTCAAATTAGTGTTAGATACGTAGGTTTTGGTTATAAGTTTTGGAAACCTATTTAAGTCCACACACAATATCGTATCTGATACGATAAAACAAACGTTTCCAATCCTTTCAAATACTTTCCAGATATGTTGTGGCAACCTAAAATTGTTTGCTGGGGGGTCACATTTTGCCCAAATACCCTTTGCAGTTTTCAAAATATACCAAACATCCCAAATTGGTCGCTCGAGCCATTTTTTGGAGCCAAAGTCTGGCTATCTGCACGTATTCGCAGTTTGAAATTACGACTTTTTTATAACGAAAATATGCCAGTTACTGAAAGCGGCGAAGGATCACATTTTGACCAAACCTCCTTGCAGTTTTCAAAGTATCCCAAACATTCCAAATTTGACGTTTGAGCCATTTTTTGCAGCCAAATTCTAGCTCTCTGCACGTATTCGCAGTTTGAAATTACGTCTTTTTATACCAAAAATATGCCAATTACTGAGAGCAGCGATGGATCACATTTAGCCCAACCCCTCAATGCAGTCTTCAAAATATCCCAAACATCCCAAATTCGACCCTTGAGCCATATTTTGTAGCCAAATTCTGGCTCTCTGCATGTATTCGCCCTTTAAAATTACGTCTTTTTATACGGAAAAAATGGAATTACAGAAAGCGGCGATGGATCACATATTGTCCAAACCCTTATTGCAGTTTTCAAATTAGCCCAAACATCCAAAATTCGACGCTTGAACCCATATGTAGGAGGTAAATTCTGGCTCTCTGCACGTATTCGCCGTTTGAAATTACGACTTTCTACACCGAAAATATGCCAATTACTGAGAGCGGCGATGGGTCACATTTTGCCGAAACCCCCCTGCAGTTTTCAAAATTTAACAAACATCCCAAATTCGACCCTTGAGCCATATTTTGGAGCCAAATTCAGGCTCTCTGCACGTATTCGCAGTTTGAAATTACGACTTTTTATACCGAAAATATGCCAAATACTGAAAGCGGCGATGGGTCACATTTTGCCCCCCCCCCTGCAGTTTTCAAAATATCCCAAACATCCCAAATTCGACACTTGAGCCATATTTTGGAGCCAAATTCTGGCTCTCTGCACGTATTCGCAGTTTGAAATTACGAACTTTATACCGAAAATATGCGAAATACTGAAAGCAGCAATGGATCACATTTTGCCCAAACCCTCCCTGCAGTTTTCATAGCATCCCAACATCCCAAATTTGACTCTTGAGCCATATTTTGGAGTCAAATTCTGGCTCCCTATACGTATTCGCCTTTCGAAATTACGACTTTTTATACCGAAAATATGAAAATTTTAAGAGAAGCGATGGGTCACATTTTGCCCCCCCCCCCCACCTGCAGTTTTCATGGTATACCAAACATCCCAAATTCGACGCTTGAGCCATATTTTGGAGCCAATTTCTCGCTCTCTGCACGTATTTGCAGTTTGAAATTAGGAATTTTATACCGAAAATATGCCAATTACTAAGAGCAGCGATGGGCCACATTTTGCCCAAACCCACCCTGCAGTTTTTAAAATATCCAAAAAAACCCAAATTCAACGCTTGAGTCATATTTTGGACCCAAACGCTGGCTCTCTGTAAGTACTCGCAGTTTGAAATTACGACTTTTTATACCGAAAATGCCAATTACTGTGAGCGGCGATGGGGTCACATTTTGAACAAACCCCCCTGCTGTTTTCAAAATATCCCAAACATTCCACATGCGACGCTTGAGCCATATTTTGGAGCCAAATTCTGGCTCTGTCCTCGTATTCGCAGTTTGAAATTACGAACTTTATACCGAAAATATGCCAATTACTGAGATCAGCGATGGGTCACATTTTGCCCAAACCCACCATGCAGTTTTGAAAATATCCGAAACATCCCAAATTCGACACTTGAGCTATATTTTGGAGCCAAATTTTGGCTCTCAACACGTATTCGCAGTTTGAAATTACGACTTTTTATACCGAAAATATGCCAAATATTGAAAGCGGCGAGGGATCACATTTTGCCCAAACCCTCCCTTCAGTTTTCAAAATATCCAAAACATCCCACATTCGAAACTTGAGCCATATTTTCGAGCCAAATTCTGGCTCTCTGCACGTATTCGCAATTTGAAGATACGACTTTTTATACCGAAAATATGCCAGTTACTGAAAACAGCGATGGATCACATTTTGCCCAAACCCTCCCTGCAGTTTTCAAAATATCACAAACGTCCCAAATTCGACGCTTGAGCCAAAATTTGGAGTCAAATTCTGGCTCTCTGCACGTATTCGCAGTTTAAAATTACGAATTTTATTCCGAAAATATGCCAATTACTGAGAGCGACGATGGGTCACAGTTTGCCCAAACCCACCCTGCAGTTTTGAAAATATCCTAAACATCCCAAATTCGACGCTTGAGCCACCTTTTGGAGCCAAATTCTGGCTCTCTGACCGTATTCGCCGTTTGAAATTGCGACTTCTTATACCGAAAATATGGCAATTACTGAGAGCGGCAATGGGTCACATTTTGCCCAAACCCCCCTGCAGATTTCAAAATATCCCAAACATCTCAAATTCGACCCTTGAACCATATTTTGGAGTCAATTTCTGACTCTCTGCACGAAATCGCATTTTGAAATTACGACCTTTTGTACCGAAAATATGCCAAATACTGAAAGCAGCGATTGGTCACATTTTTCCCAAACCCCCCATTCAGTTTTCAAATTATCCCAAACATCCCAAATTTGATCCTAGAGCCATTTCTTGGAGCCAAATTCTTGCTCTCTGCACGTATTCACAGTTTGAAAATACGACTTTATATACCGAAAATATGCCAACTACTGAACACGGCGATGAGTCACATTTTGTCCAACCCCTCCCTGCAGTTTTCAAAATATCCTAAACATTCCAAATTCGACGCTTGAGCAATATTTTGGACCAAATTCTAGCTCTCTGCGCGTATTCGTAGTTTGAGTTACGACTTTTTATACCGAATATATGCCAATTACTGGGAGCGGCGATGAGTCACATTTTGCCAAAACCCCCCTGCAGTTTTAAAAATTTTAGAACCATCCCAAATTCGACGCTTTAACCATATTTTGGAGCCAAATTCTGGCTCTCTGCACGTAATCGCAGTTTGAAATTACGATTTTTTATACCGAAAATATGCCAAATTCTGAAAGCAGCGATGGATCACATTTTGCACAAACCCCCCTTGCAGTTTTAAAAATATCCCAGACATTCCAAATTCGACCCTTGAGGTCTACTTTGGAGCCAAATTCTGGCTCTCTGCACGTATTCGCCGTTTGAAATTACGCCTTTTTATACCGAAAATATGCAAATTTCTGAGAGCTGCGATGGGTCACATTTTGCCCCCCCCCCCTCCCCTGCAGTTTTCATATTATCCCAAACATCCCAAATTCGACGCTTGAGCCATATTTTGGAGCCAAATTCTGGCTCTCTGCACGTATTCGCAGTTTGAAATTAAGAATTTTATACCGAAAATATGCCAATTACCGAGAGCAGCGATGGGTCACATTTTGCCCAAATCCACCCTGCAGTTTTTATATATGCCAAACATCCCAAATGCGACGCGTGAGCCATATTTTGGAGCCAAATTCTGGCTCTGTCCACGTATTCGCAGTTTAAATTACGAACTTTATACCGAAAATATGCCAATTACTGAGATCAGCGATAAGTCACATTCTGCTCAAACGCACCCTGTAGTTTTGAAAATATCCGAAACATCCCTAATTCGACGCTTGAGCAACATTTTGGAGCCAAATTCTGGCTCTCTGCACGTATTCGCAGTTTGAAATTACGACTTTTTATACCGAAAATATGGCAATTACTGAGAGCGACGATGGGTCACATTTTGCCCAAACCCCCCTGCAGATTTCAAAATATCCCAAACATCCAAAATTCGATGCTTGAGCCATATTTTGGACCCAAACGCTGGCTCTCTCATATGTCTTTTCTTGGATCTAAATAATACGAAACCTCGCTCTATGATTTGAAGCTAAAATCCTCAAATATGGTAAAATAGTTACTTTTTTCACGTTTTTCATGTGGTGTGATATTACGTAAATATATTCATTTATACCAATATTTCGATACAATTTCATGTAGTATCACGATATGTGATTTGGCCTTCATATCACATATTTTCGCATAATATTGCATTTTAAGCAAGTTTTCTTGCATTTTGTTTCGTACTAAACATCATCGAATTTAACAATATTTTGACGTTTATCATCCCCTTTTCCTTTATGTGATTTAAACAAAATATCATCGAATTAACCAATATTTTGCCGTTTTTCCACGTTTTTGTGAATTTTCAGTTTATTGGTATTAATTCATTATAAATACGATAAAAATGATGCAAACACGTAATTGATTAGATAATAAACTTAAATACGTTATCTTCAATCATCTATTTGTTTCTCGTTGAAATACTGAGTAAGATATTGAAACGGGGAAAAGTTCGGTTTTTATTGCATATATCGACGTTTCAGCCGGAATTGTGCGGTTTTACATGTACATCTTCCATCGGTAATATAAACGGAAAATCAGGAACATTTTAGTTCATTCTAATGAAAACACATTGATTTTTATCATTTGTATTGAAAACAACATTGTCATATGTCTTTTCTTGGATCTAAATAATACGGAACCTCGCTTTAGGATTTGAAGTTAAAATCCTCAAATTTGGTTTAATAGTTACTTTTTTCACGTTTATCATGTAGTTTGATATTAAGTAAATATATTCATTTTTACCAATATTTCGATTCCTTTTCATGTAGTATTACGATATGTGATTTGTCCTTCAAATCACAGAATTTCGCATAATATTGCATTTTAAGGAAGTTTTCTTGCATTTTGTTTCGTACTAAAAATCATCGAATTTAGCAATATTTTGATGTTTATCATCCCCTTTTCCTTTATGTGATTTAAACAAAATATCATCGAATTAGGCAATATTTTGCCGTTTTTCCACGTTTTTGTGAATTTTCAGATTATTGGTATTAATTCATTAAATATACGATACAAATGATGCAAACACGTAATTGATTAGATAATAAACTTAAATACTTCATCTTCAATCATCTGTTTGTTTCTCGTTGAAATACTGTGTACGATATTGAAAAGGGGAGAAGTTCGGTTTTTATTGCATATATCGACGTTTCAGCCGGAATTGTGCGGTTTTACGTGTACATCTTCCATCGGTAATATAAACGGAAAATCAGGAACATTTTAGTTCATTCTAATGAAAACACATTGATTTTTATCATTTGTATTGGAAACAACATTGTCATATGTCTTTTCTTGGATCTAAATATAGCGAAACCTCGCTTTATGATTCGAAGTTAAAATCCTTAAATTTGGTTTAATAGTGACTTTTTTCACGTTTTTCATGTAGTTTGATATTACGTAAATATATTCATTTTTACCAATATTTCGATACTTTTTCATGTAGTATCACGATATGTGATTTGGCCTTCAAATCTCATAATTTCGCATAATATTGCATTTTAAGCAAGTTTTCTTGCATTTTGTTTCGTACTAAACATCATCGAATTTAGCAATATTTTGACGTTTATCATCCCTTGAACATAATATCATCCCTTATCATAATAACTTGAACAACAAAACTATGTTCAAGTTATTATTTACCTTTGCTGAGGACTGCTCTTGGTGAATGGAAGATGTTAGGAGGAGGGAGGAGGAGAGGTGTTTCTGTTTGGAAGGTGAGTCTCCTTCCATTATAACATCAGGCACTTCACTGGTATGCACACTCTGACACATTTTGCCTGCATACCACTACTACTTGCTTGTTTTACTAAGAATCTGTCTAAAGACATTTGTTTTTCCCTACAATTTAACACTTGTCTGTATTAAGACGTCACATTGTCATTTAAAAGGTCAATGCAACGGCCTGCTACAGCTTTATCTGGGTGAGTTTTTTCAACCAAACTTTGCAGTTCTTCCCATACTTCACACATTTTCTTAATCAAGAAGGGACATCCTTTACTGCCTCTACTCACAGCTATTTTCTTAGGTTGAACCTTACCAATGGCTTTCTTGAGACCCATGGCGAGATATATAATGACAACTTTTATGATCAAATGGCCAAAAAAACGACAAAAAACTGTAAATCCTTGTGAAGAATTCAGGTGGGATAGTCACTGGGCGCGAGACACTGGTAAACTGAGGCGCAATCGCCATGCCACCGTGCGCTGGTCGGCCTGTACATGTATCAACAAACTTGTGTTCCGAGGTAACCCTCGCCTTGCGAGACACATTTTCCGAGGAAATAATGTGCGTATTCCGAAAAACTCGCATACAGGGACACTCGTGTTCCGAGGTACCAATATATATATATATATATATATATATATATATATATATATATATATATATATATATATATATATATATATATATATATATATCTACATTTGAGTGAGGTGGGAAGGGTGATGTGGCATTACATTAGAGTAAGGTGGGAAGGATGATGTGGCATTAGAGGATATTAATAGGGTATTAAAAGTATCAACACAAGACAGAACACGAAACAATGGATATTGAATAGAAGTGTTTGTAGAAAGCCTATTGGTCGATATTTCTTGATGCTTCTATATTGGAGCGGAGTCTTGAGGTGGGTAGAATATAGTTGTGCAATAATTGGCTGTTGATTGCTGGTGTTGACTTCTTGATGTGTAGTGCCTCGCAAACGTCTAGCCGCCTGCTATCGCTGTATCTATCGATGATTTCTGTGTTGTTTACTAGGTTTACTGTGTTGTTTACTGTTTTACTTGTTTCTGTGTTATTTCTGTTTGTTGTTTACTGTATATATATATATATATATATATGTCGTACCTAGTAGCCAGAACGCACTTCTGGGCCTACTATGCAAGGCCCGATTTGCCTAATAAGCCAAGTTTTCTTGAATTAATATATTTTCTCTATTTTTTTTCTTATGAAATGATAAAGCTACCCATTTTATTATGTATGAGGTCAATTTTTTTTTATTGGAGTTAAAATTAACGTAGATATATGACCGAACCTAACCAACCCAACCTAACCTAACCTAACCTATCGTTATAGGTTAGGTTAGGTTAGGTAGCCGAAAAAGTTAGGTTAGGTTAGGTTAGGTAGGTTAGGTAGTCGAAAAACAATTATTTCATGAAAACCTGGCTTATTAGGCAAATTGGGCCTTGCATATTAGGCTGAGAAGTGCGTTCTGGCTACTAAGTACGACATATATATATATACATATATATATATATATATATATATATATATATATATATATATATATATATATATATATATATATATATATATATATATATATATATACATTGGTACCTCGGAACACGAGTGTCCCTGTATATATATATATATATATATATATATATATATATATATATATATATATATATATATATATATATATATATATATATATATATATATATGTCGTACCTAATAGCCAGAACGCACTTCTCGGCATACTATGCAAGGCCCGATTTGCCTAATAAGCCAAGTTTTCATGAATTAATTGTTTTTCGACTACCTAACCTACCTAACCTAACCTAACCTAACTTTTTCGGCTACCATACCTAACCTAACCTATAAAGATAGGTTAGGTTAGGTTAGGTAGGGTTGGTTAGGTTCGGTCATATATCTACGTTAATTTTAACTCCAATAAAAAAAAATTGACCTCATACATAATGAAATGGGTAGCTTTATCATTTCATAAGAAAAAAATTAGAGAAAATATATTAATTCAGGAAAACTTGGCTTATTAGGCAAATCGGGCCTTGCATAGTAGGCCGAGAAGTGCGTTCTGGCTATTAGGTACGACATATATATATATATATATATATATATATATATATATATATATATATATATATATATATATATATATATATATATATATATATATATATACATTGGAACCTCGGAACACGAGTGTCCCTGTATATATATATATATATATATATATATATATATATATATATATATATATATATATATATATATGTATATATATATATATATATATATATATATATATATATATATATATATAACTGAAAACTCACACCCCAGAAGTGACTCGAACCCATACTCCCAGAAGCAACGCAACTGGTATGTACAAGACGCCTTAATCCACTTGACCATCACGACCGGACATAATGAGGTGATAGCCGAGGCTATTTGAACCACCCCACCGCCGACACTCGGATAGTAATCTTGGGCATAGCATTTTACCAAATCACCTCATTCTTAGGGGCACACGTGAGGAACACAAATGCGAACAAGCCAGAATGGTCCCCTGGACAATATGCAACTGAAAACTCACACCCCAGAAGTGACTCGAACCCATACTCCCAGAAGCAACGCAACTGGTATGTACAAGACGCCTTAACCCACTTGACCATCACGACCGGACATAATGAGGTGATAGCCGAGGCTATTTGAACCACCCCACCGCCGGCACTCGGATAGTAATCTTAGGCATAGCATTTTACCAAATCACCTCATTCTTAGGGGCACACGTGAGGAACACAAATGCGAACAAGCCAGAATGGTCCCCTGGACAATATGCAACTGAAAACTCACACCCCAGAAGTGACTCGAACCCATACTCCCAGAAGCAACGCAACTGGTATGTACAACACGCCTTAATCCACTTGACCATCACGACCGGACATAATGAGGTGATAGCCAAGGCTATTTGAACCACCCCACCGCCGGCACTCGGATAGTAATCTTGGGCATAGCATTTTACCAAATCACCTCATTCTTAGGGGCACACGTGAGGAACACAAATGCGAACAAGCCAGAATGGTCCCCTGGACAATATGCAACTGAAAACTCACACCCCAGAAGTGACTCGAACCCATACTCCCAGAAGCAACGCAACTGGTATGTACAACACGCCTTAATCCACTTGACCATCACGACCGGACATAATGAGGTGATAGCCGAGGCTATTTGAACCACCCCACCGCCGGCACTCGGATAGTAATCTTGGGCATAGCATTTTACAAAATCACCTCATTCTTAGGGGCACACGAGAGGAACACAAATGCGAACAAGCCAGAATGGTCCCCTGGACAATATGCAACTGAAAACTCACACCCCAGAAGTGACTCGAACCCATACTCCCAGAAGCAACGCAACTGGTATGTACAAGACGCCTTAATCCACTTGACCATCACGACCGGACATAATGAGGTGATAGCCGAGGCTATTTGAACCACCCCACCGCCGGCACTCGGATAGTAATCTTGGGCATAGCATTTTACCAAATCACCTCATTCTTAGGGGCACACGAGAGGAACACAAATGCGAACAAGCCAGAATGGTCCCCTGGACAATATGCAACTGAAAACTCACACCCCAGAAGGGACTCGAACCCATACTCCCAGAAGCAACGCAACTGGTATGTACAAGACGCCTTAATCCACTTGACCATCACGACCGGACATAATGAGGTGATAGCCGAGGCTATTTGAACCACCCCACCGCCGGCACTCGGATAGTAATCTTGGGCATAGCATTTTACCAAATCACCTCATTCTTAGGGGCACACGTGAGGAACACAAATGCGAACAAGCCAGAATGGTCCCCTGGACAATATGCAACTGAAAACTCACACCCCAGAAGTGACTCGAACCCATACTCCCAGAAGCAACGCAACTGGTATGTACAAGACGCCTTAATCCACTTGACCATCACGACCGGACATAATGAGGTGATAGCCGAGGCTATTTGAACCACCCCACCGCCGGCACTCGGATAGTAATCTTGGGCATAGCATTTTACCAAATCACCTCATTCTTAGGGGCACACGTGAGGAACACAAATGCGAACAAGCCAGAATGGTCCCCTGGACAATATGCAACTGAAAACTCACACCCCAGAAGTGACTCGAACCCAAACTCCCAGAAGCAACGCAACTGGTATGTACAAGACGCCTTAATCCACTTGACCATCACGACCGGACATAATGAGGTGATAGCCGAGGCTATTTGAACCACCCCACCGCCGGCACTCGGATAGTAATCTTGGGCATAGCATTTTACCAAATCACCTCATTCTTAGGGGCACACGTGAGGAACACAAATGCGAACAAGCCAGAATGGTCCCCTGGACAATATGCAACTGAAAACTCACACCCCAGAAGTGACTCGAACCCATACTCCCAGAAGCAACGCAACTGGTATGTACAAGACGCCTTAATCCACTTGACCATCACGACCGGACATAATGAGGTGATAGCCGAGGCTATTTGAACCACCCCACCGCCGGCACTCGGATAGTAATCTTGGGCATAGCATTTTACCAAATCACCTCATTCTTAGGGGCACACGTGAGGAACACAAATGCGAACAAGCCAGAATGGTCCCCTGGACAATATGCAACTGAAAACTCACACCCCAGAAGTGACTCGAACCCATACTCCCAGAAGCAACGCAACTGGTATGTACAAGACGCCTTAATCCACTTGACCATCACGACCGGACATAATGAGGTGATAGCCGAGGCTATTTGAACCACCCCACCGCCGGCACTCGGATAGTAATCTTGGGCATAGCATTTTACCAAATCACCTCATTCTTAGGGGCACACGTGAGGAACACAAATGCGAACAAGCCAGAATGGTCCCCTGGACAATATGCAACTGAAAACTCACACCCCAGAAGTGACTCGAACCCATACTCCCAGAAGCAACGCAACTGGTATGTACAAGACGCCTTAATCCACTTGACCATCACGACCGGACATAATGAGGTGATAGCCGAGGCTATTTGAACCACCCCACCGCCGGCACTCGGATAGTAATCTTGGGCATAGCATTTTACCAAATCACCTCATTCTTAAGGGCACACGTGAGGAACACAAATGCGAACAAGCCAGAATGGTCCCCTGGACAATATGCAACTGAAAACTCACACCCCAGAAGTGACTCGAACCCAAACTCCCAGAAGCAACGCAACTGGTATGTACAAGACGCCTTAATCCACTTGACCATCACGACCGGACATAATGAGGTGATAGCCGAGGCTATTTGAACCACCCCACCGCCGGCACTCGGATAGTAATCTTGGGCATAGCATTTTACCAAATCACCTCATTCTTAGGGGCACACGTGAGGAACACAAATGCGAACAAGCCAGAATGGTCCCCTGGACAATATGCAACTGAAAACTCACACCCCAGAAGTGACTCGAACCCATACTCCCAGAAGCAACGCAACTGGTATGTACAAGACGCCTTAATCCACTTGACCATCACGACCGGACATAATGAGGTGATAGCCGAGGCTATTTGAACCACCCCACCGCCGGCACTCGGATAGTAATCTTGGGCATAGCATTTTACCAAATCACCTCATTCTTAGGGGCACACGTGAGGAACACAAATGCGAACAAGCCAGAATGGTCCCCTGGACAATATGCAACTGAAAACTCACACCCCAGAAGTGACTCGAACCCATACTCCCAGAAGCAACGCAACTGGTATGTACAAGACGCCTTAATCCACTTGACCATCACGACCGGACATAATGAGGTGATAGCCGAGGCTATTTGAACCACCCCACCGCCGGCACTCGGATAGTAATCTTGGGCATAGCATTTTACCAAATCACCTCATTCTTAGGGGCACACGTGAGGAACACAAATGCGAACAAGCCAGAATGGTCCCCTGGACAATATGCAACTGAAAACTCACACCCCAGAAGTGACTCGAACCCAAACTCCCAGAAGCAACGCAACTGGTATGTACAAGACGCCTTAATCCACTTGACCATCACGACCGGACATAATGAGGTGATAGCCGAGGCTATTTAAACCACCCCACCGCCGGCACTCGGATAGTAATCTTGGGCATAGCATTTTACCAAATCACCTCATTCTTAGGGGCACACGTGAGGAACACAAATGCGAACAAGCCAGAATGGTCCCCTGGACAATATGCAACTGAAAACTCACACCCCAGAAGTGACTCGAACCCATACTCCCAGAAGCAACGCAACTGGTATGTACAAGACGCCTTAATCCACTTGACCATCACGACCGGACATAATGAGGTGATAGCCGAGGCTATTTGAACCACCCCACCGCCGGCACTCGGATAGTAATCTTGGGCATAGCATTTTACCAAATCACCTCATTCTTAGGGGCACACGTGAGGAACACAAATGCGAACAAGCCAGAATGGTCCCCTGGACAATATGCAACTGAAAACTCACACCCCAGAAGTGACTCGAACCCATACTCCCAGAAGCAACGCAACTGGTATGTACAAGACGCCTTAATCCACTTGACCATCACGACCGGACATAATGAGGTGATAGCCGAGGCTATTTGAACCACCCCACCGCCGGCACTCGGATAGTAATCTTGGGCATAGCATTTTACCAAATCACCTCATTCTTAGGGGCACACGTGAGGAACACAAATGCGAACAAGCCAGAATGGTCCCCTGGACAATATGCAACTGAAAACTCACACCCCAGAAGTGACTCGAACCCATACTCCCAGAAGCAACGCAACTGGTATGTACAAGACGCCTTAATCCACTTGACCATCACGACCGGACATAATGAGGTGATAGCCGAGGCTATTTGAACCACCCCACCGCCGGCACTCGGATAGTAATCTTGGGCATAGCATTTTACCAAATCACCTCATTCTTAGGGGCACACGTGAGGAACACAAATGCGAACAAGCCAGAATGGTCCCCTGGACAATATGCAACTGAAAACTCACACCCCAGAAGTGACTCGAACCCAAACTCCCAGAAGCAACGCAACTGGTATGTACAAGACGCCTTAATCCACTTGACCATCACGACCGGACATAATGAGGTGATAGCCGAGGCTATTTGAACCACCCCACCGCCGGCACTCGGATAGTAATCTTGGGCATAGCATTTTACCAAATCACCTCATTCTTAGGGGCACACGTGAGGAACACAAATGCGAACAAGCCAGAATGGTCCCCTGGACAATATGCAACTGAAAACTCACACCCCAGAAGTGACTCGAACCCATACTCCCAGAAGCAACGCAACTGGTATGTACAAGACGCCTTAATCCACTTGACCATCACGACCGGACATAATGAGGTGATAGCCGAGGCTATTTGAACCACCCCACCGCCGGCACTCGGATAGTAATCTTGGGCATAGCATTTTACCAAATCACCTCATTCTTAGGGGCACACGTGAGGAACACAAATGCGAACAAGCCAGAATGGTCCCCTGGACAATATGCAACTGAAAACTCACACCCCAGAAGTGACTCGAACCCATACTCCCAGAAGCAACGCAACTGGTATGTACAACACGCCTTAATCCACTTGACCATCACGACCGGACATAATGAGGTGATAGCCGAGGCTATTTGAACCACCCCACCGCCGGCACTCGGATAGTAATCTTGGGCATAGCATTTTACCAAATCACCTCATTCTTAGGGGCACACGTGAGGAACACAAATGCGAACAAGCCAGAATGGTCCCCTGGACAATATGCAACTGAAAACTCACACCCCAGAAGTGACTCGAACCCAAACTCCCAGAAGCAACGCAACTGGTATGTACAAGACGCCTTAATCCACTTGACCATCACGACCGGACATAATGAGGTGATAGCCGAGGCTATTTGAACCACCCCACCGCCGGCACTCGGATAGTAATCTTGGGCATAGCATTTTACCAAATCACCTCATTCTTAGGGGCACACGTGAGGAACACAAATGCGAACAAGCCAGAATGGTCCCCTGGACAATATGCAACTGAAAACTCACACCCCAGAAGTGACTCGAACCCATACTCCCAGAAGCAACGCAACTGGTATGTACAAGACGCCTTAATCCACTTGACCATCACGACCGGACATAATGAGGTGATAGCCGAGGCTATTTGAACCACCCCACCGCCGGCACTCGGATAGTAATCTTGGGCATAGCATTTTACCAAATCACCTCATTCTTAGGGGCACACGTGAGGAACACAAATGCGAACAAGCCAGAATGGTCCCCTGGACAATATGCAACTGAAAACTCACACCCCAGAAGTGACTCGAACCCATACTCCCAGAAGCAACGCAACTGGTATGTACAAGACGCCTTAATCCACTTGACCATCACGACCGGACATAATGAGGTGATAGCCGAGGCTATTTGAACCACCCCACCGCCGGCACTCGGATAGTAATCTTGGGCATAGCATTTTACCAAATCACCTCATTCTTAGGGGCACACGTGAGGAACACAAATGCGAACAAGCCAGAATGGTCCCCTGGACAATATGCAACTGAAAACTCACACCCCAGAAGTGACTCGAACCCATACTCCCAGAAGCAACGCAACTGGTATGTACAAGACGCCTCAATCCACTTGACCATCACGACCGGACATAATGAGGTGATAGCCGAGGCTATTTGAACCACCCCACCGCCGGCACTCGGATAGTAATCTTGGGCATAGCATTTTACCAAATCACCTCATTCTTAGGGGCACACGTGAGGAACACAAATGCGAACAAGCCAGAATGGTCCCCTGGACAATATGCAACTGAAAACTCACACCCCAGAAGTGACTCGAACCCATACTCCCAGAAGCAACGCAACTGGTATGTACAAGACGCCTTAATCCACTTGACCATCACGACCGGACATAATGAGGTGATAGCCGAGGCTATTTGAACCACCCCACCGCCGGCACTCGGATAGTAATCTTAGGCATAGCATTTTACCAAATCACCTCATTCTTAGGGGCACACGTGAGGAACACAAATGCGAACAAGCCAGAATGGTCCCCTGGACAATATGCAACTGAAAACTCACACCCCAGAAGTGACTCGAACCCATACTCCCAGAAGCAACGCAACTGGTATGTACAACACGCCTTAATCCACTTGACCATCACGACCGGACATAATGAGGTGATAGCCGAGGCTATTTGAACCACCCCACCGCCGGCACTCGGATAGTAATCTTGGGCATAGCATTTTACCAAATCACCTCATTCTTAGGGGCACACGTGAGGAACACAAATGCGAACAAGCCAGAATGGTCCCCTGGACAATATGCAACTGAAAACTCACACCCCAGAAGTGACTCAAACCCATACTCCCAGAAGCAACGCAACTGGTATGTACAACACGCCTTAATCCACTTGACCATCACGACCGGACATAATGAGGTGATAGCCGAGGCTATTTGAACCACCCCACCGCCGGCACTCGGATAGTAATCTTGGGCATAGCATTTTACCAAATCACCTCATTCTTAGGGGCACACGTGAGGAACACAAATGCGAACAAGCCAGAATGGTCCCCTGGACAATATGCAACTGAAAACTCACACCCCAGAAGTGACTCGAACCCATACTCCCAGAAGCAACGCAACTGGTATGTACAAGACGCCTTAATCCACTTGACCATCACGACCGGACATAATGAGGTGATAGCCGAGGCTATTTGAACCACCCCACCGCCGGCACTCGGATAGTAATCTTGGGCATAGCATTTTACCAAATCACCTCATTCTTAGGGGCACACGTGAGGAACACAAATGCGAACAAGCCAGAATGGTCCCCTGGACAATATGCAACTGAAAACTCACACCCCAGAAGTGACTCGAACCCATACTCCCAGAAGCAACGCAACTGGTATGTACAAGACGCCTTAATCCACTTGACCATCACGACCGGACATAATGAGGTGATAGCCGAGGCTATTTGAACCACCCCACCGCCGGCACTCGGATAGTAATCTTGGGCATAGCATTTTACCAAATCACCTCATTCTTAGGGGCACACGTGAGGAACACAAATGCGAACAAGCCAGAATGGTCCCCTGGACAATATGCAACTGAAAACTCACACCCCAGAAGTGACTCGAACCCAAACTCCCAGAAGCAACGCAACTGGTATGTACAAGACGCCTTAATCCACTTGACCATCACGACCGGACATAATGAGGTGATAGCCGAGGCTATTTGAACCACCCCACCGCCGGCACTCGGATAGTAATCTTGGGCATAGCATTTTACCAAATCACCTCATTCTTAGGGGCACACGTGAGGAACACAAATGCGAACAAGCCAGAATGGTCCCCTGGACAATATGCAACTGAAAACTCACACCCCAGAAGTGACTCGAACCCATACTCCCAGAAGCAACGCAACTGGTATGTACAAGACGCCTTAATCCACTTGACCATCACGACCGGACATAATGAGGTGATAGCCGAGGCTATTTGAACCACCCCACCGCCGGCACTCGGATAGTAATCTTGGGCATAGCATTTTACCAAATCACCTCATTCTTAGGGGCACACGTGAGGAACACAAATGCGAACAAGCCAGAATGGTCCCCTGGACAATATGCAACTGAAAACTCACACCCCAGAAGTGACTCGAACCCATACTCCCAGAAGCAACGCAACTGGTATGTACAAGACGCCTTAATCCACTTGACCATCACGACCGGACATAATGAGGTGATAGCCGAGGCTATTTGAACCACCCCACCGCCGGCACTCGGATAGTAATCTTGGGCATAGCATTTTACCAAATCACCTCATTCTTAGGGGCACACGTGAGGAACACAAATGCGAACAAGCCAGAATGGTCCCCTGGACAATATGCAACTGAAAACTCACACCCCAGAAGTGACTCGAACCCATACTCCCAGAAGCAACGCAACTGGTATGTACAAGACGCCTTAATCCACTTGACCATCACGACCGGACATAATGAGGTGATAGCCGAGGCTATTTGAACCACCCCACCGCCGGCACTCGGATAGTAATCTTGGGCATAGCATTTTACCAAATCACCTCATTCTTAGGGGCACACGTGAGGAACACAAATGCGAACAAGCCAGAATGGTCCCCTGGACAATATGCAACTGAAAACTCACACCCCAGAAGTGACTCGAACCCAAACTCCCAGAAGCAACGCAACTGGTATGTACAAGACGCCTTAATCCACTTGACCATCACGACCGGACATAATGAGGTGATAGCCGAGGCTATTTGAACCACCCCACCGCCGGCACTCGGATAGTAATCTTGGGCATAGCATTTTACCAAATCACCTCATTCTTAGGGGCACACGTGAGGAACACAAATGCGAACAAGCCAGAATGGTCCCCTGGACAATATGCAACTGAAAACTCACACCCCAGAAGTGACTCGAACCCATACTCCCAGAAGCAACGCAACTGGTATGTACAAGACGCCTTAATCCACTTGACCATCACGACCGGACATAATGAGGTGATAGCCGAGGCTATTTGAACCACCCCACCGCCGGCACTCGGATAGTAATCTTGGGCATAGCATTTTACCAAATCACCTCATTCTTAGGGGCACACGTGAGGAACACAAATGCGAACAAGCCAGAATGGTCCCCTGGACAATATGCAACTGAAAACTCACACCCCAGAAGTGACTCGAACCCATACTCCCAGAAGCAACGCAACTGGTATGTACAACACGCCTTAATCCACTTGACCATCACGACCGGACATAATGAGGTGATAGCCGAGGCTATTTGAACCACCCCACCGCCGGCACTCGGATAGTAATCTTGGGCATAGCATTTTACCAAATCACCTCATTCTTAGGGGCACACGTGAGGAACACAAATGCGAACAAGCCAGAATGGTCCCCTGGACAATATGCAACTGAAAACTCACACCCCAGAAGTGACTCGAACCCAAACTCCCAGAAGCAACGCAACTGGTATGTACAAGACGCCTTAATCCACTTGACCATCACGACCGGACATAATGAGGTGATAGCCGAGGCTATTTGAACCACCCCACCGCCGGCACTCGGATAGTAATCTTGGGCATAGCATTTTACCAAATCACCTCATTCTTAGGGGCACACGTGAGGAACACAAATGCGAACAAGCCAGAATGGTCCCCTGGACAATATGCAACTGAAAACTCACACCCCAGAAGTGACTCGAACCCATACTCCCAGAAGCAACGCAACTGGTATGTACAAGACGCCTTAATCCACTTGACCATCACGACCGGACATAATGAGGTGATAGCCGAGGCTATTTGAACCACCCCACCGCCGGCACTCGGATAGTAATCTTGGGCATAGCATTTTACCAAATCACCTCATTCTTAGGGGCACACGTGAGGAACACAAATGCGAACAAGCCAGAATGGTCCCCTGGACAATATGCAACTGAAAACTCACACCCCAGAAGTGACTCGAACCCATACTCCCAGAAGCAACGCAACTGGTATGTACAAGACGCCTTAATCCACTTGACCATCACGACCGGACATAATGAGGTGATAGCCGAGGCTATTTGAACCACCCCACCGCCGGCACTCGGATAGTAATCTTGGGCATAGCATTTTACCAAATCACCTCATTCTTAGGGGCACACGTGAGGAACACAAATGCGAACAAGCCAGAATGGTCCCCTGGACAATATGCAACTGAAAACTCACACCCCAGAAGTGACTCGAACCCATACTCCCAGAAGCAACGCAACTGGTATGTACAAGACGCCTTAATCCACTTGACCATCACGACCGGACATAATGAGGTGATAGCCGAGGCTATTTGAACCACCCCACCGCCGGCACTCGGATAGTAATCTTGGGCATAGCATTTTACCAAATCACCTCATTCTTAGGGGCACACGTGAGGAACACAAATGCGAACAAGCCAGAATGGTCCCCTGGACAATATGCAACTGAAAACTCACACCCCAGAAGTGACTCGAACCCAAACTCCCAGAAGCAACGCAACTGGTATGTACAAGACGCCTTAATCCACTTGACCATCACGACCGGACATAATGAGGTGATAGCCGAGGCTATTTGAACCACCCCACCGCCGGCACTCGGATAGTAATCTTGGGCATAGCATTTTACCAAATCACCTCATTCTTAGGGGCACACGTGAGGAACACAAATGCGAACAAGCCAGAATGGTCCCCTGGACAATATGCAACTGAAAACTCACACCCCAGAAGTGACTCGAACCCATACTCCCAGAAGCAACGCAACTGGTATGTACAAGACGCCTTAATCCACTTGACCATCACGACCGGACATAATGAGGTGATAGCCGAGGCTATTTGAACCACCCCACCGCCGGCACTCGGATAGTAATCTTAGGCATAGCATTTTACCAAATCACCTCATTCTTAGGGGCACACGTGAGGAACACAAATGCGAACAAGCCAGAATGGTCCCCTGGACAATATGCAACTGAAAACTCACACCCCAGAAGTGACTCGAACCCATACTCCCAGAAGCAACGCAACTGGTATGTACAACACGCCTTAATCCACTTGACCATCACGACCGGACATAATGAGGTGATAGCCGAGGCTATTTGAACCACCCCACCGCCGGCACTCGGATAGTAATCTTGGGCATAGCATTTTACCAAATCACCTCATTCTTAGGGGCACACGTGAGGAACACAAATGCGAACAAGCCAGAATGGTCCCCTGGACAATATGCAACTGAAAACTCACACCCCAGAAGTGACTCGAACCCATACTCCCAGAAGCAACGCAACTGGTATGTACAACACGCCTTAATCCACTTGACCATCACGACCGGACATAATGAGGTGATAGCCGAGGCTATTTGAACCACCCCACCGCCGGCACTCGGATAGTAATCTTGGGCATAGCATTTTACCAAATCACCTCATTCTTAGGGGCACACGTGAGGAACACAAATGCGAACAAGCCAGAATGGTCCCCTGGACAATATGCAACTGAAAACTCACACCCCAGAAGTGACTCGAACCCATACTCCCAGAAGCAACGCAACTGGTATGTACAAGACGCCTTAATCCACTTGACCATCACGACCGGACATAATGAGGTGATAGCCGAGGCTATTTGAACCACCCCACCGCCGGCACTCGGATAGTAATCTTGGGCATAGCATTTTACCAAATCACCTCATTCTTAGGGGCACACGTGAGGAACACAAATGCGAACAAGCCAGAATGGTCCCCTGGACAATATGCAACTGAAAACTCACACCCCAGAAGGGACTCGAACCCATACTCCCAGAAGCAACGCAACTGGTATGTACAAGACGCCTTAATCCACTTGACCATCACGACCGGACATAATGAGGTGATAGCCGAGGCTATTTGAACCACCCCACCGCCGGCACTCGGATAGTAATCTTGGGCATAGCATTTTACCAAATCACCTCATTCTTAGGGGCACACGTGAGGAACACAAATGCGAACAAGCCAGAATGGTCCCCTGGACAATATGCAACTGAAAACTCACACCCCAGAAGTGACTCGAACCCATACTCCCAGAAGCAACGCAACTGGTATGTACAAGACGCCTTAATCCACTTGACCATCACGACCGGACATAATGAGGTGATAGCCGAGGCTATTTGAACCACCTCACCGCCGGCACTCGGATAGTAATCTTGGGCATAGCATTTTACCAAATCACCTCATTCTTAGGGGCACACGTGAGGAACACAAATGCGAACAAGCCAGAATGGTCCTCTGGACAATATGCAACTGAAAACTCACACCCCAGAAGTGACTCGAACCCATACTCCCAGAAGCAACGCAACTGGTATGTACAAGACGCCTTAATCCACTTGACCATCACGACCGGACATAATGAGGTGATAGCCGAGGCTATTTGAACCACCCCACCGCCGGCACTCGGATAGTAATCTTGGGCATAGCATTTTACCAAATCACCTCATTCTTAGGGGCACACGTGAGGAACACAAATGCGAACAAGCCAGAATGGTCCCCTGGACAATATGCAACTGAAAACTCACACCCCAGAAGGGACTCGAACCCATACTCCCAGAAGCAACGCAACTGGTATGTACAAGACGCCTTAATCCACTTGACCATCCCGACCGGACATAATGAGGTGATAGCCGAGGCTATTTGAACCACCCCACCGCCGGCACTCGGATAGTAATCTTGGGCATAGCATTTTACCAAATCACCTCATTCTTAGGGGCACACGTGAGGAACACAAATGCGAACAAGCCAGAATGGTCCCCTGGACAATATGCAACGGAAAACTCACACCCCAGAAGTGACTCGAACCCATACTCCCAGAAGCAACGCAACTGGTATGTACAAGACGCCTTAATCCACTTGACCATCACGACCGGACATAATGAGGTGATAGCCGAGGCTATTTGAACCACCCCACCGCCGGCACTCGGATAGTAATCTTGGGCATAGCATTTTACCAAATCACCTCATTCTTAGGGGCACACGTGAGGAACACAAATGCGAACAAGCCAGAATGGTCCTCTGGACAATATGCAACTGAAAACTCACACCCCAGAAGTGACTCGAACCCATACTCCCAGAAGCAACGCAACTGGTATGTACAAGACGCCTTAATCCACTTGACCATCACGACCGGACATAATGAGGTGATAGCCGAGCCTATTTGAACCACCCCACCACCGGCACTCGGATAGTAATCTTGGGCATAGCATTTTACCAAATCACTTCATTCTTAGGGGCACACGTGAGGAACACAAATGTGAACAAGCCAGAATGGTCCCCTGGACAATATGCAACTGAAAACTCACACCCCAGAAGTGACTTGAACCCATACTCCCAGAAGCAACGCAACTGGTATGTACAAGACGCCTTAATCCACTTGACCATCACGACTGGACATAATGAGGTGATAGCCGAGGCTATTTGAACCACCCCACCGCCGGCACTCGGATAGTAATCTTATGTCCGGTCGTGATGGTCAAGTGGATTAAGGCGTGTTGTACATACCAGTTGCGTTGCTTCTGGGAGTATGGGTTCGAGTCACTTCTGGGGTGTGAGTTTTCAGTTGCATATTGTCCAGGGGACCATTCTGGCTTGTTCGCATTTGTGTTCCTCACGTGTGCCCCTAAGAATGAGGTGATTTGGTAAAATGCTATGCCCAAGATTACTATCCGAGTGCCGGCGGTGGGGTGGTTCAAATAGCCTCGGCTATCACCTCATTATGTCCGGTCGTGATGGTCAAGTGGATTAAGGCGTCTTGTACATACCAGTTGCGTTGCTTCTGGGAGTATGGGTTCGAGTCACTTCTGGGGTGTGAGTTTTCAGTTGCATATTGTCCAGGGGACCATTCTGGCTTGTTCGCATTTGTGTTCCTCACGTGTGCCCCTAAGAATGAGGTGATTTGGTAAAATGCTATGCCCAAGATTACTATCCGAGTGCCGGCGGTGGGGTGGTTCAAATAGCCTCGGCTATCACCTCATTATGTCCGGTCGTGATGGTCAAGTGGATTAAGGCGTCTTGTACATACCAGTTGCGTTGCTTCTGGGAGTATGGGTTCGAG